>NW_028323197.1:0-98857 GCF_984573655.1 Nuphar pumila | reverse complement strand
AAAGGATCCTTGTTTGAGTGAGACGCAATCTTGAACATCACATTCCTCTTGTCTTCTCCATGATTTACCCACCGGTGTTCAGAACGAAAACGAAGCACAGCGGTAGTGTTGTTAAAGGCACATTCAAGTATTCTGCCTGCCTTCGTGAGTCCTCTGCACCTATAAAAGTCATTGTTGGAAGGGACTTGGCATGGAGCCCCAGGGTAAACATTCGCTCCAGGAGAAGGGAACTCATCTTGGTGAAAGCAACTTTGATAAAGCTTTCCATGCGAGCCCTTACTCAGATGTGTGTCACCCCAGTCTAATGGAAGTCTGATTGATTGCCATAGCTTGCTTGAGAGGGGTGGCGTCATTAATGCAATGCTACCAACATATTTGCGCTTGTACTTGATTGTGCTTCTGTGCTGAGCAGAGCGACCTGGTGGCAATCAAGAAGATGATTGATGACATGACGATCTATCTAACGAATGAGATTGACAGCCATAAACAGCTAACTGCTGCATCTGCAACAGCCAGCGCCACGGCCTTCGCACTCTCGCAAGCAAGCTCAGCCGCGGCATCCGCTGCATCCGCCGAAGCGCTCTCCGAGAGCCTTGCCGCAGCTGAAGCGCAGGTGCGAGCGTACTCCGCCGCATTATCCAAGCTGCAAGGACTCTTTCCAGGAGCATGGCCGATTGCCATCGTCACACCCTTCAGACCCATAATTGACGACATCTCTCGCGGGTCTATTTCGCTCAAACCTGTCTTGGTTCTGGAGCCACGTGGATGCTTCCCAAGGTGGACCGGACTCTGCCGAACTACTCAGCGGCAGTACAAGGTGTGTTTCTCTTGCGTGGTGTTTCAGGTAACAGCAGCCAGCAATTATTTGGATGCGCCGGGGCTTGAGGCCGAAGCCCATCGGGTGGGTTCTGTGAGATGGCATTTGCATCTTCTCATGCCTTAGCTTGTGTTTGATGGTTTTTGTCACGCCGATTCAGCCCTGGCGCTGTGCCTATGCCGCGCTGGTCAAGAGAAGCTAAGGATGCACCTACCAGGCTCTCTGGTATGCTTGGGAACTTCGGTTGTTTTTTTTTACCTTTATTTCCAAGCTGTTGTGGTTCAGATCAACTAGATGTTTTGTCTAAGTGTGTTACAGCTTCACGCCGCGCTGCCTCTGAGATTGCCTCAAATCAAAAAGGGTCAGAAAGTTAAGGTGCTTGCACGTGTGGTGTGGACCATGGAATAATTTCATAATATGGGGATGGGCGCACACAGGGAATATGCTATTGTTTTTTGAAAGCAAATCGTCACTAATTTGGGGGTCAAACTGCAAGCTATGAAACTATACAGGGAGTTCAGTTCTCACAATGAGGCTCGCCTCACTGCCATCTGTATGCAGGGGGGAGCAGTGCAGGAATGCGGCGTTCGCCCACGCCAAGGGACTGTGGCGTTATTGGATGCAAAGGTGAGCTGCTGTTGAGCTCATGTACAGAGTGCACAAGCTGACCAATGTCTGTTGCAAATCCTGAAGGAAGGTCGATTGCGTGCGCAATGTGTTTACAAGCAATGCTGCGCACAATTCATGAGGAGCATTTGTCTGCATGGACAATAGATGCCAGGCGCTGTTCACAGTGTCGCTGATGCTACTGCTGCATGTTCTGCACACAAGGTAAGCCTCTGATCTGCACATTGTGCACGACATCTGCCTCTTATTTTATATTGGCCAACTGCAATTGGTTGTCTGCAAGCGGCAACAGGATCTAGATGCCCTTGCTACATGTGGAGGTCATGTTCAAATCCCATACGACCCAAAGGTGTGAGCCCTTGTTGCAGAAGAGCAATCAGGTTGCACCAGTCACTGGCATGTTGGTGACAACTGCGGCCCAAGGATCAGCTCTTGGGACGTCCAGGACAGCCGTCTCTGGAAAATCGATAGCAGCTACATCGGCGGTGGGAATGACATCCGCCGTAAGCCACTCCACATCCACGTCCACTGCCGCTGCTTTTGCCAGCTCCAGTGTCTCAACCTCTGCAGAGTGAAGAAGGCATTCTTTGTTTGCCATGTGACCATTTGATCATCAGGGTTCGCTTTCACATGGCGGAGATGCAGTGAAGCTTACATCCCTGGCCTGCCAGTTTGGCTGCATCTCTGGCATATGATGATGGTCAGGGCCGGCCAGCATATGGTCACTTCTCAACATTCCTGAGGGTGGAGGTGGGTAGAGGGTACGTGAAACGGTCTTGCGGCGGTGTCGTGCGATCCGCATGACTTGCATCTGCAACATCCGTCACAGAACTGATCTTCCTGGACTTCCCAACTGCCGCACACATGCTCACGGTGATGCTACTAGTTGCACCCACACCAGGCACCATGCAAGCAAGCTCAGTTGCACAACAGACCTCATATCGTGACCACCAATCTGCCAAAAGTTCACGAAACCGTTGATATCATCTTAGGCTCTCTAGACTGTCTATCTGGTTCATAGCTGACTCTGGAATGAGCGACCACTGTTCGTAGCAAGACGCTTGTGAAGGCACTCGCAATGGCCCTTGGGGTGCTCATGGATCTCTAGCTTATCCACTACATTGTGGACTAGGGAACATTGTATTAGGTGAGTGTCTAGCGTGACATGTTGCTTGTATTGTAACGACAACCTCGTCTGCACGTTGCTACCTCCGGTAATGTGAGTGCCATTGTTTGTACGCCATTCTGCAACACTGATGTCAATCAAAAAGCGGCACTCGCTGCATCTCTCGAGATATATGTGAAGATGCCATCCCCATACATGTCCCCTATTTCTACGCTCTGCTGCAGCAGCGCTATTGCCCCAAAGTTCACCCGTCCGCAGCCCTAGCTCAATCTTGCGAAGGCTACCTGAGGCGGCGGTGACAGACACGCCTATAGAGATTCCAGTCCCGCTGGCCCTCCCTTTGCTTGATGCTTGGTGTCTTGGGCAGACTGGGCCGCACTCGCACACGTTAGTGCTTCTTTGCATCAGTTCTGCGGTTTGGTTTGCTGCCCTCGCTCGTTCCTGGCCCCACATTCGGCAGCTCCTAGAGGCGTGCTTGCAGCGGCACGCATTTGCGATGCTGCCGCATGCGCGCCAACATGATTGCGCATACCCCACCTCCAATCACGCGATTTCTCTCGCAGCCACCGTCCCTGTGCCCCTCGCAGGACCGAAGCGTGTCACGAACCCTGCCAGTGGGTTAGCCGCGCTGTCGACGTGGGGAATGCGATACGGCATGCTGACGTCGCTCGCACTCGCTCGGTCGGCGTTGCGTTGCTACAGTAGCGTTGCAAGGGGGGCATCTGAGTTGCACAATCTTGTATGTGACATTTGTTGCCGTTACGCCCAGTCACTTTCACCATTGCCCAGCATGAAACACTAGGCCCTGCTAGTGGGGCAATCACCTTGTGTTGCCTGTCAACACAGTATGGCTTAGACCTGATATCTGACGGCACCTTGCGATTAAGTGTTACCATTGTCGTAAGATATTGGACGCTTGGTTGACATGAATTGTTTCGTGACGAGTCTCGAAACGAGTGACCCGAAACCTATCGAAATATTTGGATTCAAACATACCTGTAGGTGCCCCAAATACGCCCAACGTGGCGTAACCAACCGCGTCCAATACCTGTTCTCAATACCTTTCCTAACGCGCTTGGGTGGACATTGTAACAGCCCGAGCTATAGTTATTACAAGCGACAGGGCTGGCAAAACAGGAAAAAACACAGAAACTAACACTGAAAACAAAGACACAAACAAAGACAAAACACACAAGAAAACCAGCAACCTAAGCCACGCCGGGATCTTCCTGCGGTGCATCACACCCTGCATGGAAGTCCGAGCCGACGTTCACGGTGATACGAGAGAGGGACCTGTAGTACATGCGCGCGTTGCCCTTGCACAAAGCACAGCTGAGCTCCCGACGGACGCCACGTACGAAGGCAGCCTTGGACACCCGGTTCCCCCCCCCTGCCGCCAAGCTCCGAAAGGAAACGCGAGGCGGCGGAGCCCATGCGGCCAAACGACTCCACGGCGAGTGGGATGAAGTCGTAAGCGGAGCCCTCCCCAAACTCCTCCAAGGCTCGTTGCTTCCGCAGCTCCGCCTTTGCTGCCGCGGATCCGGCAACCTTTGCGGCATCGCGAACAAACGACGCGGCCACCGGGTGCGTAACAACGCAGTCCATGACGCGGACGCGGCCGTCAGGCCAGACAGTCAAAATATCCCCGCGACGAAGACCAGCAGCCCCCGCAGCTGCAAGCCTGCTGTATTGCGGTTCCACGCTAGACGCGCAGCCCGCACGGTGGATGGCATGGCGCCAGGCCGAAACCCAGTAGTTATGGCGCATCGATGCCTCACCCGCATTGCGGTTGCACGAGAGAGCGTGGTCTGGCGTCGTGGAGTCGCCGGCGGTGCAGTGGCAAGGCGGAACATCCACCGCCGTTGTCACCCCTAGACCGAGCAGGTGACGCCCCGCTGCAGAGAATTCTCCATTGCTAAGGCGCAAAGTGGGCGCGGTGGCCCGAGCTATTAAATTAAATACCATTTCTTGGTGCGATTGTTACGACACACACTAGTACTGCGTGTGCATATGATGCCTTTGCTACTGTGATGACCTGTGAATGCGGCTCGTTCACTGCTGCTGATCATGCACTCCGTCATAGTCACCTTTGTGCTGCTCGTGCCGTTTGTAAATGCTATCATGACGTGCGCTGTGCACATGTTTGCATTGCGCTTGACCCCCATCCTGCCTCTGGCTCTAGCCTTGGCCGGCGCAATTGCATTCTGAAGGGCTCCTGGACGCGATGCGGCTTGGGAGCAGGTTCATCTGCCATCCTGCACCACCTGCTGAACCCCACGGTACCTCCGACATGCAGAACCTCATGTAACATGTTCTTGTATTGTTGGTTCGCCAGACTGGTCAAATCGGTCCTGCTTGGGCGACCGAGCGACTGGGGCCCGCCCGTGACCCGCTCGCCCGGGTCAGGAACCTTACACGCATGCAACTGCCACAGTACAAATTCTTCCGAGAGAG
Source organism: Nuphar pumila (assembly GCF_984573655.1). Classification (NCBI taxonomy): domain Eukaryota; kingdom Viridiplantae; phylum Streptophyta; class Magnoliopsida; order Nymphaeales; family Nymphaeaceae; genus Nuphar; species Nuphar pumila. Next base: position 93,833 of record NW_028323197.1, on the reverse strand, counting down.
GATGCAAGGGCCGCAATGCCCACAATCAAACGCACACCGCAAAATGCAGAAGGTCATTCGGGCTCGAAACTCTTAGACTGCTTGTTTTACCCAGCGATCGTCAAGCCGTGAACTTGACGCCTTCTCCCGCGCTCGTAGAGAAGAATCTGCACACTCCATGCAAGTCAAACAATGTGCAAGTGCTTCTAGCAAGCCCATCTAATCATATTGCAAATGCTCAGCGATACATGCAAGGACTTTGCTTGCAATGCACCCGACTTGAAAAGTGTTTCAGAACGGATGTGGTGAGAAGTTGGGTACCTCAGTTGGTAGTGAACTGCCATAGTAAGATATGCATTGCTCGATGCTCTGATTTCCCGTTCATATGTTCCTTGTAGCTCACACTCAGGTTTTGCGCTTCATCAAGGCAGGTCTGGGCCGGAACCATTTGGCCCGTGTGAGGCCAGTCAATCAGAGCAGTGCATGACACAGACATGAATCATACAGGCACACTAGCAACTCTTGCAAAGTACGTCTGTGCAGCAACGGATGTGCATCTGTCACAAATGATTATGGCGCATGTAACTCAATCGTAGAAAGCACAGAAGACCCTTGCAACTCTTGAGACCTTGAAAACTCTCTGAGACGCAAGATGTGGAGATCAGCCATGTCTCTCATTTGACAGGAGCAAGAGCATTTATGGGTCAAAGCAACACAGAAGGCGTTGCTTCCTCTCCCGTTTTAGGTCTTGCCGAAGCAGATCAGCAGCTGATCGCGGTCAACCACATGAATGGAAGACGGAAACAACTTGTGTTACCTAGCACAAACATGTAACTCATCACGTCAGCATCCTCAAGCAAATGCAGCCATTAATGCAGCCACAGTCAAGATTGGCAAAGAAGCGGACTCGCACGTTACTTTCCCGTCTTTGGATAGCAGCTGTAGAGCTCGTCTCAACACTTCTGTGTGTACTCCTTCAATGTCTGCAAGCAGCCACAGCCATAATCGCACGTAGCCACAGCCAATCTGAACACATCCGCAGACATCACATACAGCCATGGACTGCCTTGCTGTTGAAATACTTCCCTCGACATTGACTATACGGAGCTGCAACGAGGGGACAAGGCGCATGATGTCATGGCAGCACTGCATTCCTTGTCTCAGGGGGAGGTACGTATGTTCGTGTGGATCTAGTGGTGTTTTGAAAGAAGACATCACTACATTACTTAGATAAAGGCAGGAAGTGGTCAACAAGCAACAAGAAGACATCATCATCATCACCGGCATGACTGTAAGAGCTCTGAGTCGCTGCGATCACATGGGCGAGGGGCTGCACCGTCTGATGGAAACCAAACCAGGGTATTGACCGAAACCACGTTCAACCTCATGCCACCCCTGCTATCCTCCATCAATTCAAAGGGTCCCATCCTTCCTCACCCCGATGCACACTTCTGTGTAGAGCTTGCATGATCATGCAGTTTGCAAACACCGACACACACCCGCGGCAAAACCACGCAGCGGAAACAGGCCAGTCCTGGCATACCTCTAACTCGCCCACGAGACGGCAAAACCACGCAGTGCGAACAGGTCTTGCTGCAGAAGAGAGGGAGAAGCGCACCGGTGCCAATAACTTCGTCACCAGTAGAGAGCTCGTCAAGGGTGACCACGCTCAACCCATAGGACTGTGCAATGCTCCAGACCTTCTCTGCCCATTGCTGCAAAGTGAACCACAAGACCAGACAGCGCCTCTGCCCCTTTTCCATCCACTCCCCCCGTCCCACGTCCACCAAGTGCTGACACACCATCCTTCGACCCTCCACGCCGAGCTTCCCTGCAAACAACATTGCAAGCCTGTTTGACCATCTACAACCTACCTGGCAAGATGCTTGGCTCATGAACATCCAAGCTATGACATGTCTAAGGACACAAGCCCTTCCGTGTTCGTCCATTGCACATGTGCTGAGATTGTAGTCAAGCGTGCACAAGGCAGTTCTTGCCGCCCGATTTGAAGCAATGCAAGCATAATGTCTACCCATGCCAGAAAGGTAGATACATCATCATCATGCCAGAAAGGTCCTCCTCTGTCTGCAACTTGGCACCATGCTGTTGCAATGACCATTCATCGGTAAGGGATAGTGCCGCATTTCGTCCCTGTGACCACTGGTCTCTGAATGAGTTCAATCTTGTTGGGCACAGTGCTTCGTTGGTTGTGTTTCAACCCCTTTTTTGACCCCATCATTCGTGCATTTTCAGGCATCTAGACCACAAAGGGTTGGCAAAGCCCTGGTTGGGCATGGGTGAACACTCCACTTGCAATGTGCTGCAAGTTGCTGAGCACAACTGGGTTGTGAAGGCGCTGGCAGCACAAGTCGTGAAGGTGGTCGCGTGTGCCAAACATGAAAATTGTGTCCAACAACGGGCGTGGCTGGGGCAGATAATGCATGAAAGTTAGGATTTTACCGCCTTTGCATGTCCATGCTCAAGGCAGTTTTGCACCACTGCCAAAGCAAAGGGCAGAAATTAGCAGATCTCGCCATGCTGCTGGACAATGCTGAACTCAACAAGCTTTCATGGGTATCCAAGCGAGCATCAAAACGCACTGTTTATCTTGGCATTGGAGAAAAGTTCATCGTCTTGTGCGTCCAAGTCCAGGATACATGACTGCAACAACCGTCGAAGTGAAGCATTGAGCTACTCCAGAGAATGGAGTAGTGATCAGGGTTTGCCCGTGACATGGGTGTGCATGTACACAAAATCTACTCAAATCCACTGAGAAGCAACAATGAAAGCGAAAGTGCCTGCAAACCTAATGGCCACGCAGTTGGTGCGCCAGCCGTCAGAATTCCCAGCGTTGCGCTCATGCCGAAGCCACATCCGTGGGCTTCCAGGGTTGCCATTCCCCTGCTGACCTGCATATGCCCAAGCAGGAAACGGCGAGCAGACGAGACTATCGAACTGCACCATAGTATATGTATCACGAAGATTTGGAGATGCAGAAGCTCGGGGAGTGAACGTACCTTGGTATGCTGGCAATACTGTAATACCAAGTCAGACCACAGTGCTAGCTGTTTCTCCCTTGTTTCCTGAACGGGCTGCAATCTACATAACAACGTAGACTAGTTAGCTTTCTGGGAATAAACTGCCGTAGATACATCCAGGAGCAGCAATCGAAAGAACTCACGTGAAATATGGTGGGTACGAATGGAACTCAGGGAACGAAAAGCTGCCACTAGTCATGGTGAGTATGATTCCTTCAGATTATGTCAACATTGACTTCCACGCATGCTCATGCAACGCCAGCATCCAAGGCGTGGAAACTGAATGCTACATATCGTAACATTCTCTCGAGAGAACACGCCTATCGGCATGAAATGCCGAAAGATGCTGTGCAAAATGCATGTGGACCTCGCGTCAAACCCGATTGGTGCGGTATTGTCATGCCCAGTTACAGCGTAGTTGTAGCTATCAGATAGAACAACCCTGTTCGGGTGCGTTACTTCGAGGCGTTGTGGCAAGGCGCGCGCAGAAAATCATCGTATCCTAGCCGTATCTGCACCCTATTGCCTTTAATTATATAGACCTTATGATAACCACGGATGCCGGATTCAAGCGTTCAACAATACTAAACTCTTCAAATCTGGTGTTGCGGCAGCCAACACAGTACCTGGTGTGCTACCAATCTAGTTTTGTACCTTCTTACATTCACGGCTACAAGGCCCTGTTAGGCCGCACTTGAAGCAGACCCTTCTTGCGACAGGTATTACGATCTTGCAAGTCAGGCGCGTGATGGAGCGGGAGTACGGGACTGAAACCTGGACATGATGGACAGAGTTTGGATCGGTTTATCCACGGCTTTGCCTACCATGCGCTACAACGCAGCAGCGCTGATTTGCGCAGGACGCTTCACCGGCTTACACGTGATCTCCCTAGTATGTGCTACGTTAGCTGCCATGGCGAGGGTGAACTCACCCGCATCGGTGGTATGCTGCGCCGTTTGTACGTATTCATGAATAGGCCCCTTGAGGCCACGACCAATGAGTGCACTATCAAGGCGAGCCACCGTAAGTGCGTCAACCAGAGTGATAAGTGTGTTCAAAGTGGTCAGCCACTCGTCGTTTGAGTAGTGGGAGCGTTGTATAACCATGGAGTTTCCCCATGAGCTGATCGACATTGGCTACATCCAGACCCCGGCATGCGATGAATGCTCCTTGTCCGACGCTCATGACACCCATACTGCGCCACCATCAACATCAGAACGACTCACACTGAACCAAGAGGCGGCTTCGTCTGTGAAAGCAAATGGCAGTTGTGCCAATGTGTCCACATCTGATGCAATGCCAGTGATTTGAAACCAATGCTCTAGAGTTTGTACCCATGCACGTGTATCCAACCTGTTGAAGTACGACTGAGTACTTCTTCCCTCAGTGGGAATTTAGCATGCTTATCACGTGTATGCATACCGGAGCTATCCAGTCCTAATTACTAATCCAGTGTCCAGTCACGTCATCCTGGATACTGATCTAGGCTGTGAGACTGATCCCTATCAGTCTCCTATGAATATGTACTCGGTACGTGTGTACCTCGGGTAAGTTGTCTGTAAATCTCAACAGGTTATGGGTCCGCACGCCTCCGTTGCGTTGCGTGGTATTTGGTACTCGTTTGAGTTACGACGCTTCGCTGACCCGCTGCAATAGTGCCTAGTATGGATGACCGCAGCGGAGCTCTGTCCAGGCATGGACCTGGCTTCCTACTCACCTCGCGCAATTGGCCAAGGTGGAGTAAGAAAATGCTCGCTTTTGCAACAACGAAGAACCTTCGTCGCCATCTCCGAGGAGCGCCTGGCGAGAATGCTGATCCAGCTGTACTTGAAGGTGACGAAATCGCACGAGCTTACATAGAAATGAATGTTGATGACGCCGCAGCGCGTGTGATTGAAGGCGCTGCATCTGCCTTTGCTATGTGGACGTTACTGGAGGCACGTCACCAGAATTACCTTCGCCCGCAGCAGATACAAATACAGGAGCAGCTGTTTGCAATCCGCCAGGGTGCCGACGAAAGTGCAGATGCGTACGTCGACAGGGCGCTGGAGCTGAATGAGCAGCTGACCTCCATTGCTGCTGGGGTCCCAGTGGCCACGGTAGTCAACCAGCTGATTAGGGGTCTCAGTGTGCGCTTTGACGCAGGCCGTCCCCATCTCCGTCTAAATGCCCATACTTACACCCCTGACACGCTGCGTCTTGCTCTGTACGCTCTGGAGAGCGACCTGCCCCCATTGGAGCGTCCCGCTAGAGCGCTGGCAGCTGAACGCAGAGGTCGCAGTACTGACCGTCGCAATCGCAGTGCGTCACCCAGGCGCACCCCACGGGACCGCACACCAGAAGGCTCAGCATCCGCTTCTGAGGAGCGGAAATGTCACTTTTGTGGCCATGCTGGTCATATCACGCCCTTCTGCGTTATGAAGCTCCAGGAGAAATACCCGCAGCCTGGTACCTTCGCGCCTGGCTACCCTAAGCCACACCAAGGCATGTATTCCTCCTCCCGCGTGCACGCACAGTGTGAATGGGTACTGGATAGTGGGGCCACAGACAATATGACTCGCGAGCGGCACATTCTGGCAAATTATGTCAGGTTTCCTAAACCGACCCCTGTCAACTTTGGGAACGGGACATGTGAGCACGCCCTAGGGATGGGGCGAGTGCGGCTCAAAACCACTCATGGGCTGCTGCACTTACGTGATGTCTTGTATGTGCCCTCGCTCGTGTCAAACTTGCTCTCTGTCCATGCGCTCACGGCGACTGGCCATTCTCTTGGAATTGACCCGCACTCCTCCGTCTTCGAGATCGCTCATGGGGGGAAACTCGTCGCCACAGCCACGGTCTGCGATAACATGTACCTCCTGGATGTCCCACGCATGCGCACTGCTTCTGTTGCTGTCAAAGAGTCTCTAGCCATGCGCTGGCACCGGAAACTGGGGCACACTGGCATGGGCACGCTCGCGGACATGCAACGCAAGCGTCTGCTGGGTGATTGCCCGGTGACTCCAGTGGAGTTCCTCCACGCGCGTGACACTGAATCGTGCAACCCCTGTCTTGATGGCAAGATGCATCGCTCTTCTCACCCTGAACAGGACGGGCAGGCACCCCATGTCAACTTCAGGGTGCACTCAGATTTGATGGTTCTGCTCAACTTTCCCACGGTAGCTAAGGAGCGCTATGTCCTGACTCTCTTAGAAGAGTTCTCAGGGTTCTCACTTGTTCGCTTGCTGCATTCGAAAGACCAGGTGATCACCGCACTTCCTAGCATGGTCCGAGAAATGGCCACACAGGGGGGACAATCAGTTAAGCGCATACGCACTGACCAGGGCCGCGAGTATGTGAATGCGGACTTGAAGGAAGCATTTGAGAAGTTGGGCATCTGGCATGAGGAGACCGCGGGCTATACGCCGGAGCAGAATGGTAAGGCTGAGCGGCTGAACCGCACCCTAATGGAGCGCGCTCGCACCATGCTGAGTGCGGCTGGGCTGCCAACCACCCTCTGGGGATACGCCATCCTGCACGCTAATCACATACGAAACTGCATGCTCTATTCTCCCACGCAGCGTGTGCCTTACCATGCGTTCACGGGCGTTGCACCTTCTATCTCTCAGTTTCACCCATGGGGGTGCGACATCCGCGTGCACGTGCCTGCCAGCAAGCGTACCAAGCTTGCCCCGAAGAGCACGGCGGGCATATACCTCGGAACGGCAGGTGTCTTGAATTCCAGGAACGTTTACGCACTGGTTGATGGGAGGATACTGACCACATGTGACTTTCGTGTCCAGGATAGTGTTCCTGACCCCTCGACCCCGACTGGCGTGCGAGCCTCGGGTGTGGAAGAGGGGCAGGCTGATCAAGGCCTTCCTGCCCCCTCGGGTGATGCGGATTCCTCGCCTGATGGTACTCCGCCTGACGGCACTACTTTCCCGCTCGTGTCCCCGACGGCTCTGGCCGATACCGCCCAGGTACCGCCCGTGTTCGTGGAGTCCCCATTCCCCACGCTTGCGCCTGCAGACTACGTGTCAGCTGGAGGGTCTGCCATGGCGGACAGTGGCAGTTCCGTGCCTCCGGAGCAGGTCGAGGGAGGGGACGAGGCCGATGGCCCCCTTCCTGTTCCGGATGACACGGGCCCTGCTGCCTCCATGCCTCCCGCTGACGAGTATGCCATTCCTGACCCTGACGATGCGGTTCCTGAGGTGCTGCTCTCTGCCCCCGTTGCTGCCCTGCCCCAGTCGCACCCTGATAGCCGGGCTGCACATCCCCGCACGCGTGCTCCTCCTGCTTTCTATAATCCTTCGTCATTCGCTGCTCGCTCTGGACTGTCGTCCGAGCAGAGCCCTCGCTCGGCTGTGAAGCCTGTCCGGCGTGTGGTACGGTTCTCCACTGAGCAGCCAACCGTGTACGCGTACGCTGCTCAGTCGAGCCCGAGTCGCCCCAAAGGGATCGACTTCTCTGCCTTCCCTACGGTGCTCTCCCATGGGCGCAACATGCTTGATCTGTCCCAGCTGCCTAATGGTGTCAAGCCTGAGGACCTGATCCCGCACTCCATGGAGGCTGCTTTGAGTCCGGAGAACCCCTACCGGGAGAATTGGTGGGCGGCGATGCAGGAGGAGAACAAGTCTCTTTGGGACCATCAGTGTTTCTCGTACACTAGGGCGCCTGCAGGTGCACACACAGTCGGCAGCAAGTGGGTGTACGACGTCAAACGGCCCGGTCCCGGGGACTCGCAGGTACGCCTCAAGGCGCGACTTGTGGCGCAGGGATTCTCGCAGCGCCCAGGCGTGGACTATGATGAGCTGTTCGCCCCGGTGGCCAGCCACACTACTGTGCGGGCATTCCTGTCTCTCGCCAACTATCACGACCTGGAGATACAGCAGGTTGACGTCAAGACAGCCTTCCTGTACGGTGAGCTTCCCCCCGGGCAGACGATGTATATGAAGCCAGTCCCAGGCTTCCCCTGCCCAGTGGGGCAGGTATGTCGTCTCCACAAGACCTTATATGGCCTGAAGCAGGCACCTCGCGCGTGGTATCAGCGCTTGAAGGATGAGCTCACTGCCAAGGGCTTCACGCCTGCCGATTCAGATCCTGCTCTCTTTGTCAAACTCGACGCAGAGGGCAAGGTGCTTGCTCTCATCTACGTGGACGACTGCTTGATTGCAGGGCGGTCCGCTAAGCACGTGCAGGAGGTCATCGACATGCTGCAGAGCATCTTTGACATCAAGGTCTTGGGAGAGCCCAAGGATTTTCTTGGCATCAACATCGTCAGGAACCGGGCGCAGGGGACCCTGGCCATCCATCAGAAGCCGTACGTCGAGAAGATGCTCCGCAAGTATGGCTTCGCTAAGTGTCACCCCATCAGCACCCCAGCGGTCTGCAAAGTGTCCACCACGGAAGCGGACGAACACGCTATTCTCCCCCACCAGCAGGTACAATTGTATCCGGCAATGGTGGGTTCACTCATGCACTTGGCCAACGGGACTAGGCCGGACATTGCTCATGCTGTGAATTCGCTGGCTCGTCATCTCCGCGCCCCCTTGCCGCGCCATTGGAATGCAGCGGTCCGGGTCTTCCGGTACCTGGTGGGTACCAAGGACATGGGTCTGGTGTATTCCAGGCATGCTACCGGGGGGCTCCTGGGGTATACGGACTCTGACTATGCAGGCGATGCTATCACCAGGAGGTCGACCACGGGGTACGTGTTCCTCCTTCACGGGGCTGCCATCTCATGGCAGTCCAGGCTGCAGCCGACGGTGGCCCTGAGCACCGCGGAGGCGGAGTATATGGCCGCAGGCGCTGGAGGGAGAGAGGCGTTGTTCCTGCGGAAGCTGCTCCCGACTCTGGACTACGAGCTGACGGGTCCTGTCCAGCTCCGGGGGGATAACCAGGCAGCGTTGTCGCTGATTAAGAATCCGATGGTCTCCGCCCGCAGCAAGCACATCGATGTGCTACACCACTTCGTACAGGAGCGCGCCGTGCGAGGGCAACTGATCTACGGCTATGTTGATACCGCCCTTAACTGGGCCGACCAGCTTACAAAGCCGTTGGCGCAGGAGCGACTAGATGCATGTGTTGCGGGCATGGGCCTGCGACGACTGAACCTGCCTTGAAGTCCATGTTTGGACTGGACAGACTCTTGCGTTTCTGTTGTCTAGCCGGCTCGTGTCGTGCTAGTTGCATTGCCTTGTGTGTGTCGTGTCCCTGATGTGTTTGCGTTAATAATTCGACCCCCTGAAGCTGACCAGTACGGGGAGTGCGTGTCATGAGTCCCCCGAATCGAGTACGGGGCGCCTTGTTTGTGCTTGTTTCTCCCGTGTTTAGGAAGGAGAGCCCGCATGATCATCCACCCTCCGAAATCTGTGTCTAGATGTACGAGGTCACATTTTTGGTGCTTGAGACATTGAAGTGATCCCCATCCGGGGAGCCTTGGTCTCCAGAGCTAGACCCACCTCGGAACGGGGAGTGTTGAAGTACGACTGAGTACTTCTTCCCTCAGTGGGAATTTAGCATGCTTATCACGTGTATGCATACCGGAGCTATCCAGTCCTAATTACTAATCCAGTGTCCAGTCACGTCATCCTGGATACTGATCTAGGCTGTGAGACTGATCCCTATCAGTCTCCTATGAATATGTACTCGGTACGTGTGTACCTCGGGTAAGTTGTCTGTAAATCTCAACACAACCACGTGGCTACCATTCGCTGGGTCTCCAGAGGGTTGGTTGAATACACGCTTTGGATACAAACTCCAGAAGATTGGTTTCCAACACCTCGCATTGCATCAGATGTGGACACGTGGGCACAACTGCCGTTTGCTTTCACAGATGGAGCTGCCTCTTGGTTCAATGTTAATCATTCGATGTTGATGGGGTCGCAGTATGGGGCCATGGGCGTCCTTCAAGGAAGCGCTGGGGTCAGGATGTTGCCAATATCGATCAGCGCATGGGGAAACTCCTTGGTTACAACGCACGCATGACTCATTCGACGAGCGGCTGACCATTTTGAACGCGCTTGTCACCCAGGTCGACTCACGTTGGTCCGCCTCGACAGTGCACTCATTGTTCTTGGCCTCAAGGAGCCTATTCATGAATACGCGCAAACGGCGCAGCATGCCACTGATGGGTGAGTTCACCCTCGCCACGGCAGCTAAAGTAACACGTACTGGGGCCATCACGTGAGTCTGTGGGCGTCCCTGCGCAACTCAGCGCTGCTGCGTTGGAATGGTAGGCAAAGCCGTGGGTGAACAGATCTATCGCCTGTCCATCATGAGGGGGGCTCGGCCCCGTAATCTCGCTCCATCCGGCGCGCCTGCGTCCAGCATGCAAGATCGTAATACCTATCGCGAGAAGGGACTGTGCGCCTACCAAGGCATTGTAGCCGTGGATGTTCGAAGGTACAAAACTAGATTGGTAGCACATCTCGAAGATTAGGAGAACATGCATTTGAATAGGACCTCGTAACTGCTTGACGGCCGCTCAGCCATTGCCTGATGTTGAGGTTTCACCCGTCCGTCCTCGAGATACCTCCTTTTATCCTCGGAGGACTCATTTTATCCGGGAGGACTTCGTCCTAGACTCATCTGTTGAGATAGCTAAGGATGTCAGGGTTCGCCTGCATTTCCGAATATTTCAACAAAAGCGATGGCCCAAGTGGTTGAAGCTGGCCCCGACAAACTGTCAGTCGTGGGTTCAATCCAAGCCGGGTGCAGGATTAAGTTGAACCCCTTAGCTAGGGTACAAAGTGTTCGCACTATAGCGACACCTCTTGGGGCTTGGATTCCGTTTCAACATGGTCATCTTCATCATCAAGTTCACCGGTGCACGGAAACATGACTCCTACAGTCCAATTGCACACAGGAAGGGAAATACAGCGCCACAAAATGTGTCTGCCTAGCCACCAGCGCACATCACCTTGTAGAGGTTTCGACCAGTGTCGATGCCATGCCAGGTGTGCATGGCCGAAGCTCGAAATGATTAGCTTGGCTTGATACTCCATGGGTTTCTTTATTCTTTATGCCGATATTAGCGTATGCAGCAGGCTTGTATTTAATTTTCTGCACCATGCATAGTGTTGCCCTGCCAGCATCCGCGCAAAACAAACCGCTGTAAAATGCGCTCCAAGAGGCCGGCGTCATCTCCCATTGGCCATCCTGCATGGACTGCAAAGTGTGCTTCGACCGTAAATCCTCTCTTGCAACTGCATGCCAATGTCAGCCTGTCTGCAGTCCATGTCGGCCAAGTTCAGGCCAGCCTTTGCCACAAGGCTGGCATGCAACATAGCTAACGAGACACTAACTGGCCTTCTAGGTGACGTAAAATGCAGGTGCTTCATATTTCACTCTTTGAATGCTAGGAGCATACTTGCCCATCCGTGCAAAATGATGACCAACCATGTTACAGGAGCCCTCAACATACAATTTGAGAACTTCGTATGCAGCGGCCATTGTTACATTATGAAGGGCATCCTAGTGGCTTACATCACGAAATTCAATTCACTGTCATCGTTTTGGCGAGCTGGAGCATATAGCCCCGTCAACTTGGAAAATAGCTCGCAAATTATGACGCATGCCACCTACGACGAACTACGTTTTGTTACCTGTTTCGTTTGATAGCATGCCCGGCAGATGGGCTATTGTCCTTCATCTCATCGCCACACGTTGTTTTTGGCCTGTTGCATGATTCTTACAAGTGGCTCCCGAGGCTTAAATGCTCGTACGAATTGCTGTCAAGCCAGGTCAAGGCGACTGATAATTCGACAGCGTCCCAGGCATTCCCAGGGGTGCGTCTGCATGAATTCGTCTGTACTCATTCTCGCAGGCTATGTTGATGGTCGGACTGTGATGAACAGGTGCAACCACACAGTACACCAGCGCGTTGTGCACCAGCAATGCAAGCTGCCACTTGCAGAAGCATTTGCGAATACTTGCGCAGCTGTCTGATGCACGTCATAGTGTATCTTCACACATAATACCTGGCATAAATTCCGTTTGGTCGTGTTTCTGTGGACAGTTCCTCCCGAAGTTTCTTGGAACACCCTAACTGAGTGTGCTGGAATTGCAGGCACGTACATGGACGATGGACCAAAACAGAGATCGACCGTCCCATCGTCGGCAGTTTTATCATGCTTGATTCTGTCTGTGGCTGCCTGCCTTGAAACATGAGCGTGCATGTCAATGAGGCCTGCATGCGACGGTTGACTTGGGAACAATTTACACGCATCCGTCAGGACGTGAGACATGCTGCCCACGCCGCCGGCACGAGCAAGAAATGTGGTTCCCATATCCTGATGCAAATGAGCAGACTGTCCGCTTGGGGATTGCTGGCTCGTCTGCTACTTCTGCTCCCAATTTTGCTTCTTGGGCTCATTTGGAAGGACTCCCTGCGCTACTCCGTCTTCTGGCAACCCCCTCCATACCAGCCGGATCAAGCGGCTCGAGCGTTGAGCGACTCTGAAACGTTCATCCAAGCCTTGTCCGCATCAAATCATGCGCTTCCGGTGTTCGACATCACTGCGAAAGAACCTGACTACTGCATCTTAGTCCGCACTGGCGTTGTGCGAGAGCCGAGATATCTGACGCAAACCGTCGCGTCAGTGCTGGCGAGCTTGCTGGAGGATCCCGAAGCGCCCCTGAGGGTTCGTGTGCTAGTGGTAAACACAATGCAGGAGCCGTCGAACCACAAAGAAGCCAAGGAACTCGAGCCCATCGTTCGAGTTGTGCCGCTGTACCCAAGCAGTCCTCCGAGCAGTCCTCCGAGCAGCCGCTCGCTCCTAGCAGTTACCGCAGAACACAGTGGACCCTCACAAGATAGACACGGCACACACGCATCGCATGGAGCGCCTGCCGCGCACAGCTCGCATGGAAAGCACGGCTCGCAGGGGACACAAGGCAAGACGGGAGCACATGGCGTGCAGGCCACGCACCACACGCAAGCGGTGCACGGCAGCCATCGGGACCACGGAAAGCGCGAGCTGCTGATCCAGGCAAACGTGGACCATGCTGCGGTGCTGGATTTAGGGCACAAAGAGGGCTGCGAAACGATCATCGTCATCGATGACGACGTGATCGCAGCCCGCAACCTTCTGCGGCAGCTTGATAAGATTACCTCACAAGCGCGGTATGACTGGGGTCGGTGCGGGTACTCGTTCATCAAGCTCTTCTTCACAGAGGGTGGGGCGGGTTGGAAGTGGCGCGCCGCCGATATTGCGTTTTTTTTAGTGGTGGGGTGCGCTGTGGGCACGGTGATGATGTACGTGATCGGTTCAAGCGTTCTGCTGCCGATGTTCTCCGGGGGAAGAGCGGGGGGCAGCGTCGCCGAGGGCTTGAACACGCTGGGGCAAGCCCTGTTGCCCTCTCGCGACGTGGAAACAGACATGCCGCTAGGGTCCCCATCTCCGTCTCCCAAAGTGAGAAGGCGAGCAGGAGGATACTGGAGCCCCAGCGCTTGGTACAGAACCGTCTTGCTTCTGATGTCCCATCAGCGGGCATTGACTCGCGGCGGCGTTTGCGCCTGGTCGTCCTGCTTACGTGTATCTTCCTGTACTATCTCCTGGCCACCTCCGTTCTGCTGCACTGCTTGGGCAAGCAGAATGTCTTCCATCGCCAGCCAGCTGGTTTGCACGAGACCAGTGCGAACGCCATGCCCGTAGCCCACATGTATCCCCGGTGTCACATCTCACACATTGCCAGATACCTCCGAGGGCATAAGAGCCGCCAACCGGATGCTGCGTTGCTGGATATGTATGCTGCCTCGGTCCAGTTGCCAAAGCTGGAGTACATCCCGCACCTCTTCCAGCACATCGGCACCATTCCGGCTGTGAAGCACAGACGGAACGCGCTTCTCACATGGAAATTTAGCTCCTTCTTTCTGGGAGGTAACGTCAACCTGACGGTTGCCTCGAAAAAATCTCGATGGGTTTCTCTGCTTCGAAGATGTTTATACCAAGACGTTAGATCGCCCATGTTTCGTATAATTATTGAAAGTTAGCTGTTTGGAAAGCTCTGCCTTGCCTTGCAAGAGCTTTGCTGTTGCTGTGAACATTTCATGGATGGGTAGCAATGTTGCCTCTCAGGGCGTGGTACGTTTAGCCCTTTATCGGGCTAATGCAGCTGCACGCAAAAGTGGGGATAGGATTCTCTTGACATTTCAATTCCTTGCTCACTCACAATTTCGCTGGCATGCTGACGATAAGGATGTCTCGCTGTGGCATACCACCACATCCACGTGGACATTGGCAACTTGGGAGGTGGCTTGAGCATTTGCGCAAGAGACTGACCAATAATATCTGCGCCATGAGTTCAACGGTGCTCTGCATAACAGATTGTTACATGAACTGACCACCGACCCGCATGGATATGAGTTAGAACCGCCCACCCATGCGTTGTGGGGTCAACCATCAGGCAGGTTACACCACGGTTCTTGGAATCACCCTGAAGCAATCGGCATGCTTTCTCAGCAAAATAAGCGCCCTTGATCAGCACGTGCAAGGAGGTGCAAGGAGGTCATATCCTTTCTGGTCATTAGGTTGATATGAGAACATAACCAGCACCAACGTTAGTGAACTGCATGCATTAACGGCCCCTTGTAGCACAGAACAGACGTACGTGCCGAAATTAGAGCACTGGGCTTGTAGTGTTGCCCTCTGCTTGTGGCAGCGATTAGGGACATTCATTGCCTGAGAGGCAAAACATGATAGGCATGGGCACTACAGCCAATTTGGCGTTCCATACTGGCCAACAGAAACCCACTGCCGGTAAAACGCCCCTAATGGGCTACAGAGTGGCATCACGACATTCAACAAGCTCTAACGACATGTGCCCTCGGCACGCAAGTAAAAATGAGGGGAGGGGAGAACGGGGGCGCTGTGCCAGTGACAGATTCTGGCTACAGCCATCAACCCTCTTGTCGCCCTGATTTTGATGCAATAAAGCTACAATTTATTAAGGGCAGCTGAAATCTGTGTGAAGACCTCTGGCATGGCAACGTTGCCGTCAATGTGGACCATCTGGTCTTTGTAGTACTTGGTGACTGCATCAACGTTGTCCTTGTACACTTTGATGCGGTTCTTGGCTTTCTCCTCTGTGTCATCTGAACGCTGCATGGCCGGCCAAAAGCTTGTCAGAAACGGCTGTGTTCGAACGCCTTTGTGCTCAGAGCCATGAATCCTCTTGTGAGGCAATCTCGGAATCACACAAGACGCTACTGAAAACAGGCACGTTGGCAGTGGTGGACAGAGAGCGAAACGATGATGCGCCTTGATACAGAAGGTTTGTTTCCCGGAGGCTCGCATGTCCACATCTGGCATTTGGCATATGGCTTCATTCCAGACTGATTTTGCTCATTTCTGTATGATGTGGTGGAGAAAATTTGAGTGGTACATGCACTCCCCAGGCGTGTGCCACCATATGCCTGGGGAGTGTCGGCTCCCTGACCGTTCGAATGGGCGCGCCTGATGCGCTCTCATGCAAACCAGGGCCCTATCTCACCTAGAATGCATAAACTCGTGCAAAGGTTTACGCCTAGCACAAAACATCCTGATTTTTACTATCTGATTGTCAAAAGTGCTGATCCATTAAAGTGCAGCCAACATAAGCTTCCTCTTGCAGAGCCCCACTACGTCCGCACTGCATCGGCTTTTCAGAAACATATCACGCCAGGGAAAGGAAGAATGAGGAAAGCGAACCTGAACCAGGCGCCCGGCAATGTCAGCTGGGGGGGCTTGAAGGTCAGGTGGTAGATATCCCCGGTCTCGGGGTCCAACCGGCGACCGATCACACGATCAATGATGACCGAGTCCGGAACTCCAATGAGCAGGAACACATCGGGCCTGATGCCCTGTTTCTCAATAGCCTCAGCTTGTGACCCTGACCTACACATGCATGATGCCTCATGGGATGTCCATTAGGCTGCACAAAAGCGAATGCTGCACACTTCTGGGGTCAGCACGTACATAGTTAGATATGGAATTTGCATTTTTGCCATCAGACATTCCCTTCTGTACAGACGTGATGTCCAACATGACTAGTGGCTGCCACCTAGCCGCGTTCCCCTGCAGTATGGACTCACGATATGTATCCGACAAAGGTAGGATTCATGGCTTTTGTTTTCATCGCTGAAGGTACCATGCAGACCTATGAAATCACTGAATATCTGGCATAGATTGATGTCATCTGCTGACATTCGCGAGCCCTGAATGACGATTATTGATGCAGTTACCTGGAACAAACACACAGAATTGACCTACTGCCTGAAGGTGTTTGTGGTTTTCAATTTATGTTTGATACAACACCGCATGCTAGGTTACCATAGATGATAGAAATTATGGAATCCCTGGCAAACGTTGGTCGGCCTGGATGCCTGTGATGTACGTCTTACATGGCAAGCATCACGGACTACAGTTATCCGAAAACTGTCTGTCCACACCAACAAAACTGCAGCAAAAGGCGGCCCAATCTGAAAATAGTGTGTGGCCGTGATAGATACTTTCAGAAAAATCCAGGCACCTTCCCCTGGGATGTGCTTATCCAAATCATTTCACAAAACCACGCTTGCTCCTTGTCTGCCTCTTGCTTTCAATTGACCAGGCGTGTATGCCACTTGAAACAAAAGGTGTCCTTATCTACTAACAACACGAACTGTGTGCACAACTTCCGCTGCTCCTTGCGTTCTCGGAATTGAGCGCATTCTCGGAATGGCAGAGCTTTGAAACGACTTGCCATGCTTTGCAGCCATGCCTCATGGTTGTGAGGCATGTTGTTGTTGATGGTATGCCTTTGTCGTGTTTACATAGCCGCCAGCACCAAGCATGGTGACCAGCCTGCACTTTGATATGTCATCTCCCGATCTGTGAAACCCAAACTCCTTCAATTTGCGTACCTTGGGTAACCATCCAAGAGCCAGCCTGCAGCCTTGACGTCATCCGCATTCAGGCGGGTCGTGACCATGTCAACAACAACCTCATCTGGCACGAGGTTGCCAGAATCCATGAAGCTCTGGGCCCTCTTCCCAGCTGGTGTGCCTTGCTTGACCTCATCTCGGAGCAGATCTCCAACAGCTATGTGAACCAAACCATACTGCAAACATCCTCAGCATAAGCGGAGCAGATGCAACAGCACGAACATTGAATTAGCGAGATTGTCTCAGGCAGGCAGGAAGTGGCAGTCCCAACATAGGACTCTGGGCTGCATTGCACCCTGTCTGATTGTGGATGAAGCTGGTGGAGCCTTGGACGAGTTTATCTGAAAATGCTGATCACCAAGTAGCCCTGAAGAAGCCATCACCAATCACAATGACAAGACGGCCACCCTATCACCCACAGTCTCAAACCTCCGTACAGACATTCATGACTGAATTCACTGCCAGGAGGCAATGACATCCTCAGATCTCGAATCTGTGCAGACGAAATCATGGCCCAACCGTATGGTATTTTTGGAACTGCGACAACCGCCAGAGGGTGGCGTTAACGAGCACTGAAACTGAATGTGAGCAGACAAGCGTAGCAACATGGTCTCTGGAAACCAAGTGCATGAGATGATCACCTTCTTTACAATCATCTCACACTGAGTTCCTTTCCCACAGCCAGGGGCGCCAGCGATCATCACCCTGTGGCCGGCTGACACAACTACTACCTGCATGGCATAGGGACGGCTCAGTTCGGTCCATGCTTGCCAATTTGAGCGCGAAACGAAAGAAAATTCAGCTATAAACTGGGGCGCACCCGCGCACGAGCCACTCGGGGTGCTAGGCGAGCACGGCACACCGGTTGCCTTCCACTGACTGCACGCAGTTGCAGCCCATCACCATGTCAACATGGCGAAGCCTTGAAGAACATCACCACCCAAGGCGCAGAAAGCCAGAGATTTCAGAAATTATGCGGACACATGCGAGCTTCGTTACCTTGTCAATTGCAGGCGCATGTTAAAAAGATGATGCTGTGCAGTAAATCTACACGCACCAGGCTGCGCAGGGCACGTGCAGATGCACGTCGAAAGTTTGATATGGATAGCTGGTTAACGATATCATCAGTGCATGTCGCACCTGATCTCATTTGTGTGGATGCCATTGTTCAGTCGCGTGCGGCAAACTACAAGCAACCCTGAGTACAGCACAGCAAGCTCAAGAATTGCTGCAACTGAAGTATCTGATGATCCGCCACGCCCATTATTGACAATGAGCAACGCACATAAAGAACGCATCGACGCATGCGAGCAACACGGCCCTGCCTGGCAGATAAGCGTTCGCAAGCACCATGACTGTGTTACACAAGCGCGTTATCTGAGATCGCCCAATCCAACATGAACTGATGTTCACCCTTCTCTCCTTCCATTCCCAGTTCCTCCATGGATCTCAGGCCACAAGCGGAAGACGACTCCCTCAACGTGTAACAATCAGCGCTGCAACACAAAGGTATTTGGGGTTAACAGATGTACCAGCTGTGGCAATGCTGTCTGGCGCAAGCAGACCACCCATGCCAGTTGTCTGACAGCAGACAAATTTGCGCAGCCTGTGCTAACGCGCATATACCTTGATTTCATACCGTTCTATAGTGCGTTACGCCAGCCAAAGTGCAGGTACATCTGATGTAGGCGCCATTGCGAATGAATAATCTTGGAAGACCTGAGGCATTGTTTTCCTGGCCAGCAACTCCACGTACTGATGCAGCCATTCCATGTGGACACGCTTGAGCACTGTGAAAGTACAACTGAGCATACACTGTGTTAACTGGCAGATTCGGTCAAGTCCATGTTGGCAAATGCACAGGGCAACTTCAGCATAGTGTGTGTGCATCGCCATTTAGACAACTTTTAGACACTTTGGCATCGTGCCCTTGGTATCTGGAGGAGCAGTTGCCTGCTACTGCTCCTCCAGGTACAGAGGCAGAAGAGTTCCCGGTTTAGGTGACATATCATCAGACGTGCCAAATGATACTAGAAAGCAACGTTGTGACAATTTTTGGTGGTAATGCCTGTTAATACCCGACGTGAACATGTATAGGCAGGTTTGAGAAGGGTTGTTGGTCACCCATTTATGGTAACGCGCAAACTCAGCCCATATTCGCTGCACCAGGGACTATGGACATAAACTTCAATCATCAACTTGTTGCTCAAGGGACTTGATGCCGCACTACCAAATGATCACATGCCACCAAACAGGTCAGCCTGGCCCTCTTTGAAGGGCTTGTACGCATGCATTGCACCACTTGCCCTGTACGCAAGCATCATCGGCTGTGGGTGAATGCATACCCATACCTGGCCATAAGTTTGCCATTCTGTCATTATGGAAGGCATACACAAAGGCACCAGGCTGTTGGATGTTGAAATATGGTATGACTACCCAAAAACCTATTCACCTCCAGGCAACAACAATGGCTGGGCTGATGCATTAACTGGGCGATAGGCAACACCTAGTGACTCAGCCTAACCGTCAAAGGTCAAAAGCCAAGAGTCTGCTCGGGATTGCCAAACACCGACAATGGCATGCGGAAGCAGAAAGCAATGACGCATCCTTCTCCTCAATGTGTAACGCACTTACGTGAAATGCTCAACGCGCCTCTCCATAAGTATAGCTGAAGCGCAACTTGTAGCCACTGCAAGAATTGCCAACATTGCGAACATGGCTGAAATATTGCAAGCAAAGTTCACTTCCTTGTGTGAATTAGCAAAGACGCAGCCTCATGAAGCTGCTGCACAGCTCAAACAACTCGTAGGTAGTGAGGCCCCGGAAGCTGGCAGCGATGCTATCAAGGTCAAGGAGCAGGCCATCACAAAGCTGGCAGATATTTTTGTAGAGCAGAAAGACGCTGAGAGCCTTAGGAAGATGCTTCCAGATCTGCGTCCGCTCTATTCTGCCATGCCAAAAGCAAAAGCTGCCAAAATAGTTCGCACCATCATCGATGCGATGTCAAAAATACCAAACACCACAGATCTGCAGGTGCGATATGGTTGTGATGGGCTGCGTGTATGTGTGTCTGGGCTTAGAGTCATGCATGCCTCACTTAGCTGCTTCCCTAGCTGTTGCATACAGTGCTTGAATCACAGAATCGCATTGGCCGAAGCTGACAACACTGTGACGCTGTTCATGGTCAAACTCTATATCAAATAATCTATCGTTGAGTATCAGATAACTGCCCCGCTTCACAGCACTGCAGCAACCTGGTGATGGTTTGACTCCTCCCTTCCACATATGTGGGGTGCATTGCTCAGGATGCACCCCACATACGGCAGCATAGCTCTCCACAGCTCACCATATGACAAAAAGTTGGTTTGCTGTGAACCCGATCTTGGAAAACGTTTCATGCACTTTACACCCGATGGCACTTGAAGAACATGAATTTGGTTGCAGATCGATGTATGCAAAGAGCAGATCGAGTGGACGAGACAAGAGAAGCGTAACTTCCTTCGACAGCGCATTGAGATGCGTTTAGCATCGCTATACATGGAGCAGCTCTCATACCAGCCAGCAATTGAGCTGATCAACAAGCTCCTCACAGAAGTTCGCAGACTGGACGACAAGCTGCTCCTGGTAGACATCCATCTCCTGGAGTCTCGAATCCACCACGCACTGCTGAACACACCAAAAAGCAAAGCAGCACTCACAGCCGCTCGCAGTGCAGCCAATGCAATCTATGTGCCGCCTTCACTGCAAGCAGAGATCGACATGCAATCTGGGACCCTGAACGCTGAGGAGAAAGACTACAAGACAGCATACTCGTACTTTTTCGAGGCCTTTGAGCAGTTCAACAACCTGGACAGCCCCAAGGCATTGCCTGCTCTCAAGTACATGCTGCTTGCAAAGATCATGTCGGGCGCAGCAGATGATGTTCCAGGCATCATCTCGAGCAAGGCTGGGCTGAAGTACACCGGACCGGATGTTGAGGCAATGAAGATCGCTGCCAAGGCCCACCAGGACTCCAGTCTCAATGCACTAAAGGTGTGTCTGTTGCTATTGATCAATCAGGGTGTTTCCCGTCTTCTGCACCAGGAGGAAGCACTAAAGCAATCTTCTGATCCCATAATGGACTTTCTTATGTTATTCTCGAGCTGATTGGTTTGCTGCTGTGACCGCCTTTGATTCACCTGGCTCTTGGACAGGGTGAATTTGCAGTGTATCCTTGTCCACTCTGCGGCGACTCGGGAAAGCATGATTATGGTTCAAGCCATGCACTAACAGCTGTCAAGCATTTTAAGCATTTGGCATGGCATCGATGCGGTCATCATTGTCATGCAGCCGTGGGTGGTTGCCATGTGCATTGCTTGAAATGGTGGTCTCAAAATAAGAAGCAAGGCTGGCAGAATGCTGCGAATCAAACACGCTGGCACCACCACAAGGACAAACGACAGGACCCATTTCTGATCACCTGCCATAATGGCACGTCTGTAACACACACGGCATGTCAGCCCATGCCTGGCGTTCCTTTCTTTAGAGAAGGCATTTCACTGATACGAAGTGGGTCGCATATTGAGAGGAGGTGGAGAGGGGGAGTGCGAAGCAGTGCTTCGCCGGGAAGGAGTTCGACCCCATTTCTGCCTGAGAAAAGCATGTATCGTCAGACATACATAGCCACAGTACAAACTGCCTGGTGAAGCACTGGTGTGAAGCCATATGTGCCTGCCGTTTGCTGACGAGGCAATGCGGCGCAGGGTGCGCTGGTGGATTTCCAGCCGCAACTGGAGGGTGACCCGGTGGTTCGGAGGCACCTGAGGGACTTGTTCAAGGCTCTCTTAGAGCAGAACCTCATCCGTATTATCCAGCCATACAGCAAGGTGGAGGTCGCACACATCGCACAGATTATCAAGCTGGATGTCCCCACCGTTGATCGCGAACTATCACAGATGATCCTCGACAAGAAGATCGAAGGTGCGCCACTCTGGGACACTCAGCATGTTGCCATATAAGCTTTTGAAGCTTCTTGATGTATCAGTTTACAACACTACCGCATCCTCATGGCAGCAGCAAAGCCCTAAAATGCTTCCATTGTTTGCACTGGCTGAACCCGCACATGAAGCACTATACTCTTAACGAAACAAAGTGTACTGCGAGAGCTGAGACCGCGTAGCGCTCAAGGCCTTGTTGCCGTACAGATATGCAGTGTTGATGCGCAGACACCAAGTGGGCGCGGTAGCGTTGTAATGATGCATTGTCATCGTCACACTCACATGACTGCTAAAATCTGCAAACGCGCTGAAGTTCTCTGACAGAGATTCTGTTGCCAACCAGTACCGGGTCTCCCTGTACCTCGGATCCTTCCGTGCTCCACTGTTTGCTCCATGCCCATCGGCGCCACATGCTTCAGGTCCACATCGGCGTGGACGAATGCAGAAGCACACTGTACTTGCCAGATGTTCATCGTCCCGCACTCAACATCAGAGGCATGCAGAATGACACACAGCGCACTCTCCAGGTGGTCATCATCCCACAATGAACACGAGCATTGTCAGGTCCATTATCGACGTCGGGACCCTGGAGGTGTGGTTTAAGATCACCCTTTCACAGTGAGGTGTTGTATGCAGGTACCTTGGACCAGGGCACAGGCTGCCTTGAGATATTTGACCAGCAACCAGAGGACAAATTGTATCCAACCTCGCTCGATATCATCAAGAACATGGGTGGTGTTGTGGACAGCCTGTTTGCCCGAGCCCAAAAACTTGTTGCGTGAGGGAGCTTGCAATGGCACGTGTCAGTGGGTTCTTTGATGTGGGAGATATATTCTGCACCAGGGTGTCTAGGAGTGGTTTTGGCGTTCATCATGCAGTTCACACTGGACAATGGATTGGACAATAGCTCGGTTATAGGTCTGTAAGCGTTTTTTGCTCGTTTGAGTTGTGCCCAGCTGGGCATTGCTTGCACAGCTTGGCAGATTGAACTGCATGAAGAGCAGCGATGGACCTTGGGCCACGGGGGAAAGCACAGTACATCCGCATGCCACTGATGGCGTCGAGCACAAGAGCCTCTCCTGTTTGCGTTTGGAAATGGCCAAATCCTCAATCGTCAGTGCTTGACAACAGGAGGAGAGTCAGGATCTTCATATTGCCAAGCACACGCTCAATGCATGGAGGTATACTGTGTTTCCTTTCTCTCTTTGTTTTCCTGTGTGTTTGGTTAGATTTTCTTTCGTGTGTGATAGAATTGAGTCGTCCTTGTCTGCAGTTTATTTCTGCTTTGCTTTTCCGCTTCGTTGTAACACTGTGGCCTACGATGCTGTGGCCATGTCCACTGACCTGGCTCAAGTTCCGTCAACGAGCACATCCGTTGACAAACTTGCAATCTTCATGAATTGAAAGGGTCACGGATACTATTGAGTTTGGAATATCAGTATGCATGCCATGAATTCTGTACTCAAAAGTATGCAGCCCCACTCCACATGCTGAGGTTGCCACTACTGGGCTCCTGGATGTGCAATTCACATTGAACTTAGTGCGTAAGCAAGCTCTTGTATCTGCACACGCATACAAGACACATAATTACAATGATACTCTCCGTAACCAGCAGTGTGATCACGGAGAGCGAGGTCTCAGGGATTCAATTAAATCTGTAGTTCCTAACAAATGAGGTCCTTCCTTGGGAATTTTGCTTGGCGTGTCCACATAGGGCTGCCCATCCTTCTTCAAAAACTGTCCGGCATAAACATCTTTGTTGAAATTGGACACGGAGATGTCGATGCCCACGGTTACCCAGCCATCTCTCATGTTGTGATCAGTGCCAAAGAGCTCCAATCTGCGCCTGCACAAGCAAAATGGTTCATATTGCAAGGCAGTAAGGGCGGAAAGTGCAGGTTTTCTGAGCACGGGGGCAAAACTTTCGGCAGAGATGGTCTTCCAATCTTATCCACTTGTTTGTTCTCAGCCGCGGGACAAGGTCAGTGCATCCGATTCACCTTCAACTGTTAAGTGTTGACCAGCTGCTAATCACTGAAAACAGGCTGTCACTTTGTAAAACAAGCCCCGCACCTCCCGAGGCAGAAGCGCTCGATCAGTTCGTAAAGCTCCTCAGGCTTTTGCAAGCTACCGAGCTCCGGCTCCTCGCTGAGGATGATGTCAACATCGATGTTGGTGTGCACAAACTGCCCGTCTCGCTTGCGGCTGATGTCGCCTTTCCGCCCCACAAGGCAATGCTCCTTGACGTGGTGAAGCGTCGTTCCTGGACGCTGGTGTGTAGCGTTTAAATACTTCCTCTTCTTGAGGTCGCGGTTTGTCTTCACCCAGCAGATGTCCTCGATTCTGCATCAAGGCCAAGCATCATCACAACACAGGCAAACAAGTCCCTCTAAGAAAAGGAATCCACACAATCCATTTAAAACAGCCCCCACAGAGCGTGACCATCTCACAAGGAAGTTTGCAGACCTTCCCGCTGTGCGAATGGCGGGATTTTGTGTCAACTCCTCATCAGCAAAACCAGCAAGACAATTTTCGTTTGCCAGAAGACTTTCCCGGGGAAGTAGTCCATGAATATCTTTAGTCAATGAATGTGGATGCGGTAGCAACTGTTGTGTCGGCAAGGCAATGTGACCACCCGGAATGTCGGTGCTTCGCCAGGCAGTTTGCGTCGTGGGTCTGTATCCCTGCAAATGCATGAATGACTGCAGCAAAATTGGGGGTCGCCCCATTTCTGGCGACGCATTGCGGAATGTGCACCGGCGAGCTTGGCGCACCGATACAGGCCCCATTTGTTGAAGCAATGGCGACCGGCCTCGACAGCCTCCTCGTTGCCGCACCACAAGAACACAAAGCCGCATGTGTCCAGCACATCGGGCACTGCAAGCCGCATGATCTCGTCCCACTGCCACGTGGTGATGCCACTGCCCTCAGGATTCCTGCAGCGTGCTCTACACATCAGCGTAAAGAGACTTAACTTCTGGAGAATGTTGAACCCAACAAACGGAGCATGTGAGCGTGCGTGGGAGAATGTGACGGAGTGTGAGCGGAGCCAATCAACAGACTCCACATTCGACTTTACAAACGACGTCCACGCAGAGCGCGAGATGGTCTGACATCCTGCTTGGCGGAAGCAAATCGAGTCGTGCAAGGTCGGCATCCCATGAGATGTCCAACTCCACAGCCAACACGTCTTCGTAGATAGGACGTGAGGCGCCTTACGATGAGCGATCATCAGTGTTTCGCAATGCAGAGTGCTTTTGAGTGGCCATACGCCTGCAAATACACAAACTTTGGGGACAAAAATGAGGGTCGAACTCCATTCTGGCGAAACACTTTTGATGCCGGATTCAGAGGGCACCTGCGAGCGTATTCCTCCCAGGGAGGGTCGATGATGACGACGTCAAAGCGCGTGCCAAACATTGACACATTGAGTGGAAGCGTCATGAGGTCGGCCTGCAGACCATATGCTGGCGTCCGCTTCTGCTCCACCAGGGCACGCTTGGCATCCACCAGCTCCTTGAGCTTGGGGTAGTCTTGAAACACCTCGCCCTGCATCCCAGCCGCGCACTTGAAGATGATAATGATGATGTATCAGGTGGTTCCGACCGCTGACGTTCAATGAGCTGTATCACTTCAAATATGCTGTCCTCGTTGCTTGTTGACTATTTATTCCTGCCGTTATCTATGTGATGTAATTATGTATCGGGTGGTCATTTCGCTTCTCTGTGCGATGTAATGATGTTGTATCGTTTTACAGCACCACCACATCCAAAACTTCAGTCATTTCAGACTGAAGTTTTGGATGGGAGTTGCATGGGCTTCACCTGCATTGGCTGATGAGCTGGTGTGAGCATTTATTCTTTCTGAACTGGCCATTCGCGTACGCCACCTCTTCCAAATCATGAGCTCTGACTTTTGTCTCTGAGATTGAAGCTCGGGAACTGTTGTACCCAATGCGAGATGCAGAATGCAGGCATTCCTGATATCATGTGGAACGCCCCAATGCTCATTCGCTGCCACTATGCTTATTAACAACGGGTGTTGGGGGATATCCATCAAACATTATGATAACTTTGTGTTCAAGCCCTTCCTTCAGAAAGGCTCCCCATCACCCAGCACAAATGAATGAGTGCTCACGATACAAGGCAACACTTGGTTGGTGTGGTGCGGCGGCTACCAACCACGGGGGTGCATCCTCAATGACGGAATGACAAGACTGAACTCGCTGATTCCACAGGACTTATGCTGCCGTACAAGCACGGGTACACCACATCGCATATCCCCATAGCTCGTATGGACAGCGTCAATGTGAACGCCGATGCAGCTGTGTTGTCCGGTTTATCAACAGAAATTGCATTCTCAAGTGCACCAATTTCTGGGGCGGTATCGTGTCGTGGCAAGACACATGTGCGCTCTTTTGGGGGTGTGCCTGCTGGATGGCTTGATTCGCACCGCGATGCTGTCACGGAGGAAATTCTGAGGGCGTTCGCCTGTATCCACAAAGTGCTGGCAGTAATCGTCGTCAACAACACGCGTTGCTGCCCAGCGGTCTCGTGGGCGCTTGAGGTCCAGTCGAGGCCCGCCCATCATCAAGCCCCTCGGCCCCATCATGACCCCACCGTGGGGCCACATGGGGGGGCGCCACCCCGCCCCCATCATCGCGCCAGGCGGCAGGGGCATCTCCGGCCTGAATGGCATTCCAGGAGGACCTGCACATGGCACACACACCTTCAGTAACAGAACCGAATTGCTGTAATGGCTCACAGCGTTCAGCCTATCGCCAGACCGAGCGATTTGCAGGTAGGTCCAGATGCCTGACGATGGATGAATGCATGGAACGGACATGGGGCTACTCCCCTTCCTGTCGAAGCACTGACAGCAAAGTGGTACGCTTGTTATCCATGGCAACAACATTATGCTGGGACCCATTATGCAAACCAAATGCCGCAAAGATTACGTGCATTGCCATCCGGCTCGCAACGTTCAAGGCAAAGGTGAGGCAAGTTGGTGCATCGCACCGAATCCAAATGGGGTCACAAAGTGAGGCATGGGCCTGTCATTATCCATGATCATGCCATGTGGCTGGCCGCTGTCAAATCCGTTGTTACCGTCGTGCATGCCCATGCGCCCGCCCCGACCCCGCCCCCCGCCCACAGGTCCCCTTCCGCGGGACCTCTGGAACGCGCCCATGTCATTGAATGGCGGGGGTGGGAGGACATCCGGAGTTAAAGGTCTCGCAGCAGGCTTGGGAGGCGGGGGCAGCACCGGACCTGCCGGGAGTTGCCGATTTGGCAGTGGCAAGGACGGGTGGGCACCGTCGCGCATGACCCCATCCTTGCCTACATGTCACGGTTTGTCAAGAAACAAGTCAGCGCATCGCACCAAATATTGTTGGCGATCGAGTTGGTCTGAAGCACAAAGACGCCTCCAGAGCGCTGTCGTGCCATGCGTCCGATCGGCACAGTCAGGGTTCATTTTGCGGATGGTCAATAAACAAGTGACATCATTTCAAAGCAAGAAGATAGCCAGCGTTTGTGTATCTCGCGGATTATGTTGTTACTCCTCCGATGAAAGCTCCTCCAGTGAAGCATTCTGTGTCTGGATTGGAACAATCCATCATGGGTGTCGCATGAAATATATGCTGACGACACACCATTGCGTGTCACAACATGCTGGATGAACTTTTCACACTGCACGTCCGCATTGCCATGCATAACCGAACATGCATATCGATGAGTCTGTATCTTACCAAGTGGGTCGGTATTCATCCTCCTGTCCTGCCCATTATAATTCACTGCACGGCAGTAACGACTACCACAATACCATGTGTAGCGAGAGCAGCACAGAAATACCGTGTCGTCTTCCAACACTGGACATCAGGCATGCACTTTCCTAAATTCCCCAAGCGTCCATTGGTTCGACCTGTGCAACGACACAGTATTTCGCGCTGGAATCCAGTTTGAACATTCGTCCATGTCACTTCGATGTATCTTGCCCGTGCACATCGATGTGGCCATGTTTCGGAATGGAATATGCGACCGTATCTCGGGATGCATAGCCGTATGCGTAGGTAAGGCACGTACCTACGCATGCCATCATCGTCGGTGACACTGCATTTTTGCAAACTCGGTCGGCAACTATCACTGAGGACTAAGTGTTACAACACATTTTTCTGTCCAGAGATTCCTGTGACCAGCGTCTTTCGTACTTTCCAGTTATCAGTTTGTTGGTTCAGGAAGTATACAGCTTCTGGTTCAAAGAAGTCAGACGACACTCACAGAGATATGCAGGCTGCACGTATCGCGCTACAGAGCGTTCCCAAGGCGCCTGGTGGAGCCTTGGCACACATCCCAGCTCCCGCATATTTCCATCCCGCATCCAAGCCCTCGCCAAGCGCAGCTACCGACATCATGATAGCCTCTGTAGCCGGACTCGCCACAGCGATTGCTTACAAGGTATGTGGTCACAAGGAACAGTTCATGGCAATTGCGCTTCGGGTTGCTTGCCTGGTGGTCGACAGGTCTATTTTTCACATCTGATTGGGTGGAGCCACAACTGAGCACAGGGCTGACATGCAGATGTGGTACTGAACTGGAAAAAGGACGTCAATCAGTATTACTACGATTTGCAGCGCAGCCAAGGGCGTGAACGTACTGTGATTCTGGTGGAATCATGACCGTGAGCAAGCAGAGAACACGTTGCCAAGCATATTCTCACCCCCAAGGCTGAATCACATTGTCCAGGATATGTTGTAGTTCTTGTTGCCAGGTGGTTGATTGAATTAGCCCAAGTTGATGGTGCAATGCTTGGCAACCTCAATGCCCCTCCCATGTGCCCCAGATCGAATTTGCAGACACCTTGTCTGGCGATAAGGGCTTGGCTTTGGAATTATATGTGTGTCTAGGTCGATTTGGTCATGCTGCCTGACATCATGCGCTTGAGCCGGAACCTGACACCCATCAAGCGTTGCATCTTGAAACATGTGGCAACCGAAATTGCAAAAGGTAATTGCAGCCCAATCAAACGTCATTTCATCAAAAAAACATAGGTAAGGAAGTATTCAACAAGCAACCAAGTAGACGCGTTCGAAACAAAACCGCTCACTGAACGGCAGCGGTGGGGATCTTCAAACATCATCATCAACGATGTATCTAGGTATTGTTGTACCTCATATAGCGCCACAAGGATGCCAGGAAAACCAACAATGAACTGACATCAAAATACGTGCCAATCAGGAAACCTGCACGCATGAGGTGCACGAAACTTGCCAACCCCTCTGTTCAGGGGTATTCAAGGACAAATCCACTCGGACGAGTGTGTGAAGTGCCCCAACACTTGCATGACCACCCTCAAACCTCTACCGATTACTGAAAACACAATTTTATTCTGTTATAAAGTTCGTTGTGGTAAATGCTCCCAGTAAAGTACACATCACAAAGGAACCCTTATGACACTCCATGACAATGGTGATGCAACCCTAGCCATTTGCAACAACGGCACGAGGACTTGCCAAGTAAAGCGGTGACTGAGCTGTACCGGAGGCACATGCATGTCACACGAGTATGAACTGCATGCACCCAAATTCGCTTTACAAAGTGGCGACCGTTGCCCATGACGAGGCACCCGAATCGGTTGCGAGTGTCCATCACTACACCAAATAAACAATGGCAGATAGTCGCTAGTATCCATCATCCTCAATATGGCGTTCATCCAAATCAATGGCATCGGGCCCGGCATCCAAGATGCTCAGTGCTCGCTTCTTTTTGAGCTTGTCTGTGTCAAACAAGCTTGTGCGTCTTCGCCCTCCACTTTCAGCAACTTGAAGTCCTCTTTCAAAAGCGTCCTCCACGCTCCACGCATTGCGGGAATTCATGGCCAACTTCTCTAGCTGAGGCGCCATGTCCACAGCAAAGCCTACTCGAGCCAGTTTGAAAACCGAATCTGCAAGGGCCACCTCACAGAAATAAGATGAGATCATGCCATGACATTGCAGCAGCCTTGGAACCCCAACAACAGCACACGCCTGCAAGATCGCAGGTTGGCACGGCACGTCCAAGGCCACGTGGCCGATGAAAACGCTTCGTTCAATAACCCTGCTGTTTCATATTGGTACGGAAGGGATAAGATTGGAGCCAACATGGAAGCATGTTCTCACCACTGCAAGTAATATGCCTTTGTCCGACCGCTCTCTAGAGTGAGTCACGATGTCTGTCTCTTTGTTTGAAAGAGCCTGTGGTCCACGTTGTTCTAATTGCACATGCCATGTTTTTATGACGCTTGGTGGTGTCGATTGGTCTCGTACACGTGTGACCGAGGTGAGCCCCACACAGGCGCTGGAATTTTGGGTTCAATGCTGACTTGGGGGATTAACAGAGGTTGAGCTTTTCATCATGACCATCAAAGGGGTCTGTCTTGAATCATATTTGGTATCAAACTTTTCGTTAGCTCATGCATCAATTGCAGCATGTTTGGAAAGTAGCATGTGGAAGCAACATGCGGCAAGATATGGTACATCTTTGGGGTACTGAAGGCCTCTTCTATCTTGCCATCGTATCCCAATCAAGACCCGCGCCATGATGATCCAAATGTTTGTTTACAGCTCAGCGCTGTTAAGTAGTAAGGTTTGGTCCACCTCGCAAGTCAACAGACGTTGCTTCGACGTTGTCGCAAAGGAAGCGGTGCAAGCAGTGATGGGCTTGCAGGGTTCGGAAGTTGCCTCCGGTGTCTTTTTCACCGACATGGGCTTCTTGCCCCCCTCGCTTCTAATGGACACCAACAAGCCATGCTATGATAGGCACTTGTTCAATTTATAAGTAACTCGATGGTGCAAACTGGCAAAAGCGAGTCGTTTTCTTGGGCACCGAGCAGTCTGACGCCCAAGGGTAAGGGCCAATTGGCAAGGGGAGGTGTAAGAATTTTCAGTGGACATTTTGCCACGACGTGAACATCTCTGATATCTTCAAGGCCCCAACCACACAGTTGGCAGCCAGGCGTCCCCCGATCTCAAGGGGGAGTGCTTGTTGTAAATATGCCAGTGTCGAAGGCAGAGGCGTTGTCTACTGATGAGGTTGAACGGCAACACCTCCTCAACAACATCTGAAATTGGCATCTAATTCGAGGCAAAGCCAGATATGTTGCATCGCCGGACTCCGCAGTGCCTTGAAAGTGTTCATGCATTGGGGAGCAATCACGAGGTTTCGCACCATCATCTGATTTATCCTCGGTTCAGGCTCGTGCTGTCATGAGCGCCAGGAGCGGTAACCTGTTTGCTCTTCGAAATGGCTTGTTTTGGCAACTAAATTGAATCTCTTTTAGGAGTTGATCTCTAACAAAGATTCTGAGTATGGGTTGCGACGATCTCCCAAAGGAAATCACGGGCTATTTTGGTCAGCTCTGGCTGATCTCCTTGCTTGCATGGTACAAGACGCCGACGAAGAAAGCATGTCAGGTCAGGCTATGGTAAGTCAGGCTGGTCCAGGTACGCGTGCCTCAGGTGTTAATCATGGTAGCACTGATTCCCAAGTAGTTCTTGAAGTTGCCAATGTCCATGTGGATGCGGTAGTGTTGTATAAAGATACATCATCCATCACATAACATAGATGATGGCAGGAAACAGTCAGTGTTGTATAAAGATACATCATCATTACATCGCACAGAGAAAGAGCAAGAGCTACGGCTTAGGCCGAAAACAACCACATCAACACATTCGAAACAATACAGCTCATTGAACGTCGGCGGTCGGGACAGGCAAGCCTGTCATGAACGCGCGGCCGCTCGCACGAGCCAGAACTTGAAGAGAGCGCCGATACATCACACCATTGCCCCTACAAAGGCCGATGCTGAGTTGTATAAAGATACATCATCATCATCATCATCATCATCATCATCATCATCATCATCATCATCATCATCATCGAGTGCTCCCATTTTTTGACCGTAAAACATACATCCTGATGATTGAGTCTTTGCTGCCTATCACCAAAAGGAGAAGCAAACCCTCCCGCATGCTCTCAGAGTGCGCACCGGACTCGAGAGCGTCGGTGGAAGGCAGAACTGTTTGCCAGGTGTCCTGGTCTGGGTGGTCAAGGTCCAGATCTTCGCGGTCGTCCTTGTCATTGGCCATCTCCAAGTCCCCGTCACCGGCTTTCCCTCCAGCGCCCGCTGCAAGCTCGTGCTCCAGCAGACCTTCAAATGCTCGGCGAACTTCGCCAACAGCACCTGAACACGACGGGACGATGCAATCTGAGATCAGACTGCTGCATTGGACGTTTGCTCGACAGTACACGAATGCGCAATGCACTTTCAGATATCACCTACTCAGGTTGCCTGGCCATTGCGCTGGTACCGCGTGACACCTGCCAATGTCGTCACCCTTCAGAGCAAACATACAAGCACCCGTTTGCATTTCAAGATGATGGCATGTTGCTGGCGTACGCTGCACGATGTGTACTTTGATGCTGGCGGCAAAAGCACGGGACAAGACATGCTAGTTATCCCAAGTGCCCGCTCACACCCGATTGTGTGTGCTCCTTCAAAGCCCCCGACTTTCTAAAAACCTCATGCTAAGGACAATGAACATGATTGACGAGATACAACACATATGTAACACATACATTACTGCCATGGAGGCAACATTCAGGTCTCAGCCCCAGTGCTATTTGCCTGGTGAGTCATATAAATAAAGCACCATGCTTCAAGCTTTCGCGCTATTATCAAACGGGAAACACCATGTCACATTCGATTCTGCCTCTCGAAGACCGCGGACCTGAAGGTTGTGCAGAGGGAGGCTCAAGGACCAGAGGCTCGCCATCTCGAAGGGGTCCAGAGGAGGCCAGGAAGGGGTTGGGCTTTGTGGTGGTACTGGAGGGCGCGAGACGCTTCTGATGGAGCTGAATGAGCGCGGCTTCCGCCTGTTTGCGCTTGCGGCTGAGCTCGATGTGGTCCTGCTTCACCCCTGCTGACCGCTTTCGCAGCAACGCCGTGAACTTCATTCTGCAGACCAACAAGTAAGGCGATCTCGCTGCTGCTGGAATCACTCGTGTCATGAGATGCTGGACTCCACATGCTGGACTTGCCGTTGCATTGTGTCAATTTTGGGAGAGGCATGCCCTTCTTGCCGTATCGCAGGCATGCGGCATGGAAATGGGACGCTCGGTATCACCCGTTGGATCGGGAAGACCATCCTTCATTAACGACGGCTTGCAACGAAATATGGCAATTTCCAGCTGAAGGCTAAGCTGCGCTTGAAGTTGCCAGTATCCATGAGGATGCAGTATTGGATGCCGTACAAAGACACGTCACATTCTGGCTGACCAGGTGCAGCCAGGCTTTCACATCCAGATTAACGAGCAGCACACACTGTGCAACCATCGGTTTGTTATGTAGCAATCTGTGATGTGGGGGGGCACACGTGTGCTGGTCAGGGAATGCGGGCAAGTGGTCCGGGATGTGCGGTGGGGGCTTGATGCTGGACGTCTTGAAGCTAGGAGGCTGGATAGCACGTGCTAGAACGGGGAACTCTGGCAGCACGTGTGCAAAAGGATCCCGAGGCTCACGGGACAGGTAGCCATATAGATCTGCGCATGTGTGGCCCATGTCTCCCACGGCTTCAACCTGCATGTCAAATGTGAAAATTTCTAGGAGGAATATCTTCGTGGGGTACCCATTGAGATTCATTTGGGATGCCAACATCACCAGCCTGTGCAAGAGTGTGTTGGGGTGGTACCATTTGCTTATCACAAAACGCTTCTGGCAGTTGACCTGCACCACACAGGATCATCCCCAGCACGATTGTTTACCGGATGACGACCATGTGAGAAAAGTGTTGGACTTGCTCTCTCACAACTTGCAGAAGGCACCAGAGCCCTCTGGAACCCTTGCGAACTGCAGAAGCCCCAGCCATGAACTTTGAAGCTCATCGAAACGATAATTGTTGGTTTTGGTTGTATGTACCGGACATGCTCGATGAATCATGTGCCATAAAGACGAACTGATACAGGCTATAAGCATCTTGGCAAGAGCGCACTACGTCCGGTGCCGCAACATCCGTCCGTTTTTGCAGTTCCGCGTACTCCTTGGCGTACAGACCGATTTCTTTTATGTAGCGGATAAGCACGTCAGCCACAGCTTCCAAAGCGTTATTGTGCGTTTGCTCATAACCTGCAAGGTCTGCAACCTGGGCAACGGCAACTTTGGCCACCTCTCTTGCGAAATCATCAGCCATTATGACATATAGCTGGTGCACCAGGAACCACCACCACAGCCCATTCACGGCGAGGTCAGGAAGTGCAAGGAGATGAACATTTACATCTCTTCGTAACATGCAATCTGCATCAGATTTACCTTGAGACTATGTTCCTATTACTCCGCATTGATAACATTGTGTGCAACACAACTATGTTCCAACAATCTCCTCGTAGACACAGCAACCAGTCAGGGTTCGATAGGACCCCAGATAGACGACTCATGGGAACGCCTCCTGCCAGGAGTCCTGGCTCCCGGAGTGATCTGCGGGTTCAAACAAGTGGCAAACTATGATCTTTCAATAACAGGGAATGCGCTGCGTGATGTACATTGGAACATGGTGTCCGGTGTTTAAGTTGCTCGCAGGGCTCTGGCAGTGGCATACGCAAAGTCTTCTGATTTTGTTTCGAAACAAACACAATTCAGTGGAATGTGGCTTATGCCGCACATGTCGCGTGCATTGACAACAAACCCTGGATGCGACATCACTCGGAATCTGTCACACCCGAAGCATGAAAACCCCAGAAAAGGTTTACACTCCGAAAGCGGGCAAGTATGATCACGTTCAGTCAAGGTTGCAAACGTACGGTCCTTAACGTTGAGCATACCAACGTTGAACGTCATTTGCTGGATGTGAGGTCTTTCACTGGTTGACAACGTGCAACTGCCAAGCGAAATGTCTGAACACAGCCCATAAAGCTGCTGAAAGCAAGTTTCCATGCCACCCTTGACATTGTTATCATTTTGACAGTTCTGATAGATCGCGCTCATAAGAGTGGGATGCACAGCCACCGCAGACTCGCAACATCTGATGCTGGGATACACCATCATCAGATCGAAGCTTGTGTACTTTCGATACACCCTGTCACCTCTTGCTGTGTGCCCTTGAAGTGAATCGAAATTGCAGAGGATGGACACAGGAAAGGTTCATGGAAAGCATGAAGAAGCAGGCAGCACTGCAAAGCGAAGGCCAGACAATTCACAGGGTGGATTGTCACAAAGTGGAGAAGTACCTTGAACAGGTGCGAAGGGAAAACCCCTTCACATGCCGTGTGTCGCAATGTAGTCATTGAGTAGGGTAAGTGCCTGTCAATGCTGGAAAATTATCGATCTTAGAAGCCATGCCCATCCATCTTTACATAAAGGTGGATGGGCAAATGTAGACGTACCTCCACACCCCTCTACACATGTATCTCGAGATATAAAACAGTTCTGTGATCAATCACGTGTGCTTCTCAGCGTGCAAACTGTCAAAAAACCCCAGAAGAAATCAGAGCTCCTCTTATCCTAGTTGTTCTGATCCAGAATTGCCAGGACAATGTCAACTCCGAGCGAACATGGAGCTTAGCGAACCAAAACAAGCACCCCGCGTGACTCTTGCCAAAAAAATTTCCTGTTTACCAACTGTGACAATGCCTATCCTCGCACTCTCTTCCAGCTGGCATTGCTGCTGCATCTGGAATCGCTACACTCATCCCTGGACCCATCTCTCAAGCAAAAAAAATACAATGTCCCGTGTCCTGGCGCCATTCTCATGAGCTTTCCCAAATGGCGATGTACCATCAAACAACACTACCGTATCCATATATGGCCATCGGCAAGTCCAAGTGTAACATGGGAATCACTGCTACCATGACTTACACCCTTCAGGAACTCAATTCCGGGATGGTAATTGCTTGCGGCATGTATGGTTCTGCTGTTTCACAATATGTTGTGCGTTCTCTTTCCACAGGTGCGTAACACTGTTGTGTAAGCCGAAAAGGTGCCAGCCTGATCATCCACCGCGATAGAAATATCAGAGGTTCAGGCTTGAGTGAGCGCAGGGAACGCCTCCAGAGATCCTCTTGTTGGATCTAAGGGATGAGGACGCATTCAGCCAGGCCCACTTGAAGGGAGCGGTGAACTACCCCTCACGACTGCTGACACGCGCTCACCACAGCTTCAACAACCAGATCCTTCGCTTTTGCAATGCACAGCCTGAGCGAATCATCATTGTGTACGACATCGATGAGCGCATCGCGCAGCCAGCGGCTCGCCTCTTTTACGAGAAAGGGATTGATAATGTTTATATTCTGACAGGTGCGTTTTGTGCTGTGGCCAACGCACTGGGTTGTAGTCTCGTGCATTTTACACAAATGTGCAAAATGCACGAGACTAAAACCCAGTGTTTCACTTTGAGGGAGTTGACTTGCCTTGGTCAGATGTGCATCATCCTTTATAGAGTTAGACCTACCATGCACAAGCAGACGCAATGGTCGCCACCCACTTATCACAATGAAGTTTATTACGTGCAACACCGCAAGATTCCCACCAGCTACAAGTCCCCAACACTCGTGCATGGTTGCTTAAATGGTTAGTAAAATAAATGTAAATAAATGTACAAGTTCCGCAGCCAGGCAGACAAAAGAACCATTTTGGCATGTTACTTGACAGTAATTCAGATTTATCTGAGATCTGAGATATCTAATGGCAGTGGTGTTGGTATGTCAGGCGCATACGATTTGAAGCAGGTTTGCAGGTCAGGTCGCACAGGCTTGAGTGATGTGGTGTGCACGCACATCTTACCTGTGCATGTACCTATGGATGTGATTAGTCTGTGATGGTCTGCCACTTGAGAGCTGAACAGTACGAGCTACGAGATAGGGTTGTTATAAAAATGGCTGGATTCATTCCCAACTATCATGTTGAAATCCTAGACAACAGTCCTGGTTGTCTGCAGGCGGGCTGGAGGCTGTAGCCAAACAGCGTCCACAGCTTATTGAAGGTGTGTCAGAAGTAGGCAAAGATGTTTGCCGGATTCAGCTGGTCAACAGCCATAGTGTTGGCCCCCCATCTTGCGCTTCATCACCGATGTCACCACCACCAGGGTCCCTGAACCGGATGGGCATGCTTGGTAACACTGGTCGAGCATGGCGATAACAGCTGGCCTTTCTTGAACAACCAGTTTGTGAAAAATGGTTTGCTCACCGTGTCTCCCTTTATGTTCCATGGCAAGGACCTCTCAAGTGGAATCAAGGGATTACCCGGGGTTTTGGCATGGCTTCTAAAACATGGACACCCCTCAGGAGATTGAGTTCCTTGTCAAAAGAACTCAACTTTTCCTGCCGTTTAGTGCCCAATCTTGTATGGACGGGTGGTAACCTGTCATACATCCTCGGACCACAGCTCGCCATTTGTCAGCTTACAAGCACACTTTACTTCAAAGCCATTAAGCCTGCCAAGTCTCCAAGCAGAATGATCCAGCATGCATGTTTCAGGTGCATCTGATCAGATGAATTGAAAGTGCTGGAAGACCACATGCATAAGGTGCACATGGACCTGAACTAGGCAATCAGTCCTTAGACTCGCAACGTTGGGTGCTGCAGCAGGAGGCTCAGTCCTTCGACTGAACATCGTTTCACAAGGAATAACCAGAATTGCCATAATCACACCCTTTGCAGCGCAGCTCAGGATAGATGAGGAGTGCCTCTGTAGCAAGCAAGATACACTGACCAGGCGGGATTGCCCCGTTGAGCGTACACCAATCTACCAGAAAGAACATGCATACCAATATGCAATAGGAAAGAAGAGCCCAGCCAACAAATGGCATAAGTGCGCAGCGCAAACAATTGTGCTTCCATCCAATCCAGTGCGCATTGTCTGTGGGCGATCGCAGTGGCCTTTTGTTCTTCAGCGGCCCCAGCGGTACTTCTAGTCAGCAGTATCTCTACACTCGAGGTAGTTGGTAATCCAAACAGAGCCTGCCGCCTGCATGGAAAGTGCGGGCCGGATCGGCCGTGCAAAGGAACTTCAATGATGGGCTCAGCAGGTGTGGTGTGTGTAGCATCTAGAGCCTGGCAGATAGAAAGCTTCTCAGTGCCCCCTGTCAGGTCCTTGATAAGCAGAAACGCATCACCTGCAGTAAATCTACCGGTATGTTCTGTCTGTCTGCCTTCTTCAAAGAAACCTTTGTAGTCAAGCGCCCAGCCATTGTCTTCTGCCCAAGCCATATGCTCTCTCGTAATGGCAATGACACCAGGCCAATCGACATGAACAAGCCGCAAGCGACGATCAAAATGGGCCACGAATGCTTCCAGTAATCAGGAGGGGAGAGCTCAGCTCGACATGACAATTTGGCGGAGAATTGGTCTTGGTGGTCTTTGTGAATGTATCAGAGCCGCTGCTTTGCCAGACCAGCCCTTAAGTTTCTCAGTAGCAATGGCGGGTCAACGCTGCATCCAAGAGGCGAAATGTGTGGGACAAGGCCCGATGGAGCACTGCCAACCTTGAGAACGAGGTTGTCATGAACTCGAAGATGAATAGCCCCACCAGCCGCTCGATTGTGCTGCCGCACATTCCGCGTGTCGCACATTCCGAGGCGTCTGTGCTCATGACTGTACAGTCGCCGTTCTTTTTGCCCTGCGAAGTAGACTATGAAGATTTTGCGCCGCGTGGTCCGCCCAGAGCAAAAGAGCTTGAAAGAGTACTTTGGCGGCCAACATCTCGCTCTCGGCAATGCTCTGGAGTATATTTTCCAGCGCATCTGCCATAATCGTCCTGATGCTGGAATGAAGTACAAGCTCTGTGTGGGTGCGTTGTTCCCCAATGCATGACCACTTCCAAGGCACCGCGGAGTCTGGCGATGCATCATATTTGACTTTCTACCGAAGTGGATGCCACTTCCAGATGTTGTTGAGGAGGTGTTGCCCTTCAACCTCAACAGTAGACAACACCACTGCCTCCAACACTGGCATATCCACAACAAGCTCTACCCCTTGAGATCTGGAGGAGTCACGCTTGGCTGCCAACTGTGTGGTTTGTGTCATGAAGACATCAGAGATGTTCAGGTCATGGCAAATGTCCGCTGAAATTTTCTGTGGGACTCCACCGATTACATGCATTCCTTTATTCGAATGCGTTGCTACTCTAACGACAATCATCATCATTCAATTCGCCTGATTAGCCCCATTACTTCAGAATCCGAGAATGCCTAGCCTATACTGATATCGGTCGATCGGACGGGCCGGTCATGGATCATCGATGAATCCGAGAACGCGTAGCCAATACTGATCGATATCGGCAACGCACACGCGGGACGTGTATGAAACGCAGCGCAGATGAATGGTGCTTGGCAACATCACACAATGTTTGCTCTTGCGGTTTCAAGTGATCTACGAGTCTCGAACGCAAGCTGGTGCATGACGAGTTTTTATGCTGTTCGATTTGACGTCAATCGCTTGGCGACGGGCCAATGTTGCAGGGATCATCACACTGATGAAGTGCACCGTTCAGTTCCTGATAGACGTGGAAGAATGTATGGGCGCCATTGCATTGTCCTCTTCCGATCTCGAGGGATCCAACGTTCTGAAGCGCAGACCTAGAGG
The DNA here is from genome assembly GCF_984573655.1 of Nuphar pumila. Taxonomy (NCBI): domain Eukaryota; kingdom Viridiplantae; phylum Streptophyta; class Magnoliopsida; order Nymphaeales; family Nymphaeaceae; genus Nuphar; species Nuphar pumila. The sequence continues at coordinate 54,346 of NW_028323197.1, read as the reverse complement.
CTGCTGTGAGGTAGAACGTGTCCTCCCATATATATGCCGTTAAAACCCGCACTCGTATCCAATCCGCCGCTGATGCATGAAGTTCGTGACTGACTTGCATTCCTGAACCGTGCCTCAGTCAGCACTAAAACTGCATATGACAACTTCCGGGCGCTCAGTCCTCCAATAAAACCGTTCTGGGCATTCTATTTCTTCGTGCCTGACGTACAATCACTCATGCAATCCTGAGCATTGTTGGAAGATCTACAAAGTATTCATTTTAAGGCATCGCCACTTCCAATGTAACAGTACCAGTGTTTCTGCCTGAGGCACAGGTCATTGCTCACCCCAGCATTCTGTTTAGAAGACTTGTCTGTCCTCTAAACTATGATGACTATGATGTAGGTGCCTGCAGTGACAAGCTTCTTGGCTGTGTACAATCAGACTGTTTGAAGAAGATGGCCAACAGGGTGCAGGAGATGGTGACTTTGTTTCAAGACAGTGAAGCTAAGGCGCTCCTGCTGCAAAGCCTCGTGTCGCACCTGATGGGCCGACAACGGAACGCAAACGTGAGCCCCCACCAAGCCATGCTGTCTTGCATCATAATTCCCCTTTCTGCTCTTACCGAGGCCGTTGCTTGTGAGGATGTATCCTTGCATCACCGTCGTGATCATATGGACATTGGCAACTGCAAGGGCAACTTCCTGGAAGGGGGATTTCCTGGAAATGGTGCCATATCGTTCATAGTGGTAACTTTGGCAAGTCCAAGTGCAACTCGGGCTCATCAGTGATGCCAATTCTATAACCCCAGGCAAATGTACCAGGAATCCAGCTAAAATCACTGTTACCTGACCTGGCATGCCTTCATCTTGATCTTCCATCTTGCAACAAAGCAGGTCAGCGTGAAGTACTGATTCCACCCATCAATCCCTTGTGGGGATTCACTGCAACCACACACAGATTCTGTATCGCAAGGTCAATTCCCAGACATTTGAGCGTGGTTCAAGATTTCCATAACAGTTCTCCAGTCAATAGCACGTCACTTTTCTTAGGCCCAAGATCTGCTTTGGCTGTCTCTTTCCTCCCGCTGTCTACGTTAACCTTTTCGATTGACATATTCCACGCGATGTTGGCAAAGCTCATCATCGCCAACAGATGAAACCCATATTCTGTTCTTTACCGAGGCGACCGTGATATTCTCTGTCGGCAGGGATCACGAGGAAACGCAATGCCGAGATCCGACAAATGAAACTCACCCTCAAAAGTCAAGGGACGTAAATGAAGTTAAGTAAGGGTCCAAATCAAAGCAAATGGCCTAGACTGGTTGAATTTTGAAAGGTGTATCAAAGAAAGTTGTTGACCCGGCTTTAATCATGATTCCTCATATAAACAGGGATAGGTCTTGGTCTGGAAGGTAGCGACTTGCAGACGCCTTTTTGCAAGACCCAAGGTTCTCTCACCCTTCAAGTAATTGAGCACATCAACAACCAGATAGCTTGACGCACCTCATCCAAGCATGGCATATGTCACCGATCCTCGGCACAGCCTGTGTGTGCGGTGGTGCAGAGGGCAGGAACGGGCGTTCCCACATCTAGGTACACTCCCTGTCGCGAGAACACACAGTGACTGATGTAAGGTTGTGTCTGTGAGGCAATTGAGGCTGGTCCAGACTGATGCTTATCTGTGGCAGGACTCCTTACACGCCAGGCTGTAACAAGCCCCTGGGATTTGAATGCCCAATTAGATCCGGCAGATGCTGTTACGGTTCACATCCTCATCGCACTGTCCGCAATCTCAGGTGCAGTTAGAAAGTCTCACAAAGCGGGGCGTCGCTGCACTGCATAAGCTGGCTGACGAAGTCATGTTGACGATTTCGATAGCCATGGGTGCCGACAGCTGTGCGCTACATCCTCTCCTTGATTTACAGGTGCAACTGTTGGACCTTGACAACGGCTCACTCTCGCTGGTTTTGCGCTCGGCAGCTTCCCGTGATGCGAGCTCTGTGGCCTCCCTCCTCTTGGTGTGCAAGCGCTTCCGTAGCGCCCTCCTCCGCAGCGCCACCTCCGTCACTGTCACGCACGACCGCCCCGTGCTGCTGCGTGAGTGCTCAAAGCTGCGTTCCATGACCCTCTCCAACTTCTGCAGCCGCCTGCCCTGGGCTGTGGACATGCGCGATGGCACCGCCATGTGCGGCCCCAAAGCCATCGCCCACCTGACATCCCTCACATGCGCGCCACGCACGGGCGCATCCCGGACGCTGAAATTACTAAGCTTCGCTGCCTGACTAACCTCCGGCTTTTGAGTGCCAGCACAGGCTTGTCTTACCTCGGCCTGGCACCCCTTGCCGGCATGACGTCCCTGCAGTGTATCCGCTTGTGGCGCTGCAACCTGCTTACTGCACGAGGCCTGGCGCATTTGGGCGCGTTGTCACAACTTCGGCGCCATGACATCATCAAATGCTCATCACTCGATGTGAACGCCGGCATGGAGCACCTCACCGGGCTCGTTTCGCTCACTCTGCTTGACTTTGACGCGAGTGAGCTCACAGACGAGGGCGCCTCGCATCTCGCTTGTCTCACGTCTCTGCAGAAGCTTTGGTTCGATGACAACCTTCTCTCTGAGACAGGCTTTGCCTGTCTGAGCTCGCTCGTCTGCTTGCAAGACCTCTCCATTTCGTCAGAGGCGTTCACTGATGCTGAGTCCTCGTTCCTAGCTCACCTCACATCGCTGCAACGACTTTCACTCCAAGCTTGCGACAGCACGCACGACAGCCTGGCAGCTCTCTCGAGCCTCACACGCCTTACGAATCTCGACATCTCGGAACTCATCTTCATGGACCTCGACCTAGGGCTGGCACACCTGACTGGACTGAGGAACCTCAAATGGTTGAGCTACGATCCTGATTTCCTGGGTGACGCTGGGCTGTCACGCTTGTCCCACTTATCGAATCTCAAGTCTGTTACCCTCGGGGATTGCACCGAGATGACAGACGAGAGCTTGCCATGCCTCTCCGGCCTCTCGTCTTTACGACTCCTGGACATGGGCTTCGCTAAGTGGACCCAGCCACGACGTTCTCCCATCTGACCGACCTCAAACACCTGTGCGAGATACGATTTCAAGCAATCTACATCGATGCTGAGGCGTTTAAACATCTGTGCAAGCTGACCGCGTTGACAACTTTCACTCTGGGCCAGTGCGAGTGCGACATCCCAGAGCAGGCATTTGGGTGCATCACAGCACTCACCGCCCTCCAGCACCTCCACCTACACCACTTTGTTGATTGCAACTTCGCGATCCCTCACCTCTCTGGCCTGACAATGGTCTCACGCCTCACTTTCTCGTTCCGCGAAGCCAGCGAGTTGTCAGACGACGGCCTGGCTCACCTCGCCAACCTTTCGCTCACCAAGCTCGACCTAGGCCACCGAACGCTCATCACCAATCAAGGGCTGGCAAGCCTGACAGGCCTCACGACGCTTCAAATTCTGGAACTCAGCCACAACTCAGTCATCTCGGACTTGAACCTTAGCTACTGCACCTGTATCCAAGGGAAAAGCCTGGCCAGCCTAGCCAACCTTGCAGCGCTCAAAAGACTCAACCTTGAAGGCTGCAGAGAAATTACCGACAAGGATCTGGTGCACCTGCGCTTCTTGACAGCGCTCAAGTGCCTAGATTTGGCCCATTGCGAGCAGGTGACTGGACGGGGGTTGCGACATCTTTCCAGCCTGCAGGCGCTGACTCGCCTCGACATCCGGGCATGCCCGCTTCTGGCGCAGCCGGGAATGCACGCCCTGGGCACCCTGCAATGCCTGCAGAGCCTTCAGCTTGCGGACTGTGAACGAGTCACTGACGAGGGGCTGTTGCAACTCTTGTGGCTGCCTCTGTGCACTCTGAATTAGTCCGGCAACCCCAACATCTCAGCACATGGGCTGCAGTACTTGGGCAAATCACAACGCTGCAGGCTTTAGACACGCCGGGTTGTCCGCTCGTGTGTGACGCTGCAATATCTCACTTGGCTCCTCTGGCGTGCTTGCACATACTCCAGCTGGAAGGCACTGCCGTCTCTGAGGTCGGAAAGCAGATGTATGCTGTATAGTACGATCGACAAATCCACAACGAGACTCGGCACTCTAGGATAATGAGACGTATGGGCATTTGGGGGGCTTGGCCTGGACGTGAGCTCTGTCAGGCTAGGGGAGATGCATGCTTGGCATAATTGAGCAATCTATAGATGATGCTGTAGCTTTTTACAACAGTAACGCATGCACATGCCGCATGTGCATGCGCGATGGTCTGGAAGAGCTATTGGTCTGGAAAAGAAGAAATTTCTCAAGGCGTTCACACGGGGGAAGACCGTCACCGCCCAGAGTATGCGGGAGTTTGTTGACGGCCTCGAGGGGGTGCCGGAGGAGGCGAAGGCGCAGATGCGAACATGGACCCCACACAATTACATTGGCAATGCTGTTGCCCAGGCAAAGAACACACCTAGCCAGGCTTCATTTGGGCATTGAGCACTAGATCAAATCGATCCTGCACCTTTCCACAGATTTCATTCTGTTGACCAGCATAGCTCTTTTCTTTCGCTTTTTCTGTTGACCAGCACGTGCCATGTGTCTCAGGTCACACCAGTTTGCGACATTGATGCTTTGCATTAGCATGCATCTCTTCGGGGGATGCTGCATCCCTCCATGTAGGCGCAAGATCAGCTCTGGCTGGCTCGCCCGTCGTCAACGCCGCCTTTTTGGGCTGGCGTACTTGGTCTGTTGTTGTTTTGAGAGTGTCTGACACATGCAGACTCATCAATCGTGTGAGCTGAGGAAACGTGGCACACCACACACACTCTGTCGCGCAGAGTGTGCGCAACACTCTGCGCACACTCTGCGCAGCACCCAGCGCAGTTGTCGCATTACCCCACTGATGTGAAAGTTGACTCCCCTCATAGGACTCATTATAGAGCTGCATCGTCTACTCCAAATCATGACATTGGACATCCTATGAAGTAGAGTTGCTTCAACGTCCAGGACGATTCCTTGACTCTTGAGCTGTGCTACCCACGGGAATTACAGGTACAACTCTTTGAGCCCGTGCTGCTTCCCATGTCACGATCGAACCACGTCCAGCCGATCACTTGCTCAATACTTTCGTTGCCCTATCCGTCCATCTATGAGACAGTTGCCCCCCCGATGACCTCTTTAACCATCCATTGCTAAACGCTGGGGATGGCGACCCTTCAACCTGCTCTCCATACGCAGCCCTTGTCAGACGTTAATGCCTGCACAGCCCGCCTGGGGTATCATAGTTTGCAGACAAGGCTGTCCATGTAACAACTCATATGCCGATAGCCTTTCCTAGATTTGCCGGCCCTGTCGCTTGTAAATACTCATACCCCGATCTTGAGACGATTGATACATGAGTTTTGCACGTTGGCCAAAGTTCTGGGCAGCACAAACCCCAGGCTGCTAACAATAGCAACGATGTCCTCAGTCCTCAAATTCACCACGGCATACAACCGTTCTGTCAAGTACAATGGAATAGAACAAGGCATGCCCAAAAGCGGCAGCATCGAAAAGGAGTGAGATACAACGATGCTGTGTCTGAGTCTCATCCCCCTGCTGACGCTTCATGCACGCTTCCAATTGCGCTGGTGGCAGCCATGGCACGAGCAAACAAGTTACGTATGTTTTGCCTTCTTGGCACCAGCAAGAGACAGATGTTCCACAAACATTGAGGCCCAAGCCCATACAAAGCCAGCACTGCAGTACACCGAAGTTGCCAGCAGAGGTAGAAACGGAAGGATCCGGCCTGTTGATGCATGCATCACAAACTGACAAACCAGCTCCAGAAGCACTAAGCCTGCCAGGTAACATTTCTGCCACACATTTAGCAACGGTTCAATTGCATCGTTCATCTTGGCGCCTTCCAAGGCCCGTGCTTCTTGAGGTGAGGCATCCTTCCCCTGAACCTCCTTCTGCCACACTGACGCCTCCTCATGGCGAGCACTACCATAGCTTTGCAGGGCGATGTATGTCATCACAGCACTGCCGGCAATCAGAAGCATCTTCACGGGGTACTCCTGGCTTTGATAGAGCAAAGGGTGCATGGCGAAGTGCGCCACTGTAGATAGTGTGAGAAACTCTCTGCACGTACAGAGATTCAGATAGTTCTGGCGCAGTCCTCTCAGATGGGCCATGATCGTATGCGCCTTCTGTAAACGCTTGGCAATGCATTGAAATTCAAGCGCACTCCATGAGCATCAGTGCTCGTGCAACCACTCAAATGCCTATCCGGGGTAGATGCCCCTCCATCTGTCGCGGTCATCTACCCCGGATGTGGTAGGCTGTGTACACAGTCAATTGCATGCAATTGACTTATTGAACAGAGGGAGTTACTGCAGAGCAGCTGTCCTCCCTGCTCAAGGCAATGCATTATAACGAACGCCAGCATGTAGTTAGCATGATAAGTAAGTTATTTGATGTAACGCTTGCATGCTCACACATTCTCACGTGTAACCACCCCATCCTCATGATCACGACCACACCACAGATACGAAGATATGTGGCCAAAAAGGAATGCGGCGTTGCACAATTGATATGACTGATGCATAGCCTCATATCGCAGGGCTAGCATAGGTCGCAAAGTTTCGCAAACCTAACGAGCATTGACATTCATCTGAAGCGCAGAATGAGGCAAATAGAACCGCACCCGCCTGCCTTTCTGGAACTCGTTGCTCCGAGTGCGAGTGGCACTGTGATGGTCAGAGCTGCTTTCTCATGAACATGATAGCCAAACATGAAGCCACACAATGCAGCGTACGCCACGTGGCGATGTGTCTTGCGCACATCTGGGAACCTCCAAATCGCCACGAGGCAGGGCAGCATGGTCACAAGCACACAGAGCATTGTCGTGGTGGGCGTTATCTGCAAGCGCGACCACAGATTTGGCATTCCTAACGTTCTCGGTCTTCACGTGTGAGGACCAGGTGAATGGATTGAACATCCAAGCTTCCTTACAGCAAGAAAACCTGACACAGCTTCTGTGATGAGATACTGAGGTGAGTGGGGCGCATGAAGCTGCTTCTTCAAAGGAGATCAAGATCTACCACAAGAGTCAAACTGCGCAAAATTGAAATCCAGCCATTTGCGGTTCCGCACGGCATGCAAACTCATGAGATTATGCTGCACACATGCCTGCGCAGGCAAGAAATGCGGACTGCAACATCCAGCATGCTGAACCATGACGGCTGAACCAGCACCGTCATGTTCAATAGATGTAGCGAAGCTGTCATCCCAACTTGGAATGACAGCTGGATGATGATGTACCTTTGTATAGAAATATCGCATCCACATGGACACATTCGTTACATCCATTAACCACGACGGCGCTGGCACGGTCGTCACGGTGCAACACAGCGCTGACTGCACGCAGAAAGCGCAGGAACGTGCATGAGGGGGGATTGCAAGCTTGGTGACATGCCTGAGGGAGGACTGCAAAGTTGGTCACTTGGACAAGGCCGCCAGTGAGAGAGGCGTTGCCCGAGGCAGCAGCATTGCCGCGTATGCGCAGGCAGAATGCAATAGCCTTGTCTACAGCAGCGTACATGGCCCATGCGTTTGCAGCCCAGTATGCATGCAGCAAGCCTCTTCCAAAGGGGAACAGCCTACATGCCACGACACCAGTCAGCATCTTGTCATGCATAGCTTCGTTGTAGCTGAGTTTGAGGCCATGAAGTGAGATTGAGCCGCATCCCCTCCGGCATATTCCAGCGCATTTGGATGCGTCCAGTGCACCTCAAGCAGGCACAAAAGAGATCCCCATTGAGCGTGCCACAAAACCGGATGACAGACGATGATCGGGGCTGGCCCTACCCTACATAACGTATCCAGATTGTACAAATTCCTCAAATTTATCCGTGTTCTAGAGAGGGTGCTCGATATTTCCATGTATGGGTCCGTGCTCGTTTCAGGCATCTGATGACAGCCGCGGACTCGCCCTCGAGATGACTAATCCACGGCTGAGGCAAATACCTATCTGCTTTCTTCCAGTGTGCGGATGGTCATTTGGGGATGTATGTCAGGTCGGGTTATGGTAAGTCAGGCCGGTCCAGGTACACTTGCCTCAAGTGATGGCAACGGTAGCACTGATTCCCACGTAGTTCTTGAAGTTGCCAGTGTCTATGTGGATGCGGTGGTGTTGTAAAACAGATACATAATCATCATGTGTGAATGACATAGCGCACCTCGACAAGAGGGCTTGCAGCTGGCCAGTCATGATGACTGGGCCCAGGGATACTGCAAACACGGCCAACACAATGGCGCCGATGCTTGCAAACCGGCTGAAGAAGAAAGTTCCGTGAGCCCAGCACCAGCCTCTGAGGATGAGCACAAAGTACACGGGAGCCAGCATGAGGTAGAGATGCTTCAAGTTGAGCAGCAGGGCAAACAGGAAACCGGATAGCAGCACTTGGTTGCGCTGCATGGCAACAACGGAGGCGATAGCGATGCCGAGCATGAAGCCGTTGTACTGGAAGTGGATGTGATCAACGATCAAGAGGCCTGAGTTGCCAAGGAGTAGCCATGCGGCAGGCCACGAGATCCCACGTTGAGCGCTGCACACAACAGGGCCTGATAAACATCTAGGATGCTTCTGGTTCTTGAGTTTCTCTAGCAACTAGGCGCTTTTGTGCTCTCTTTGGCGCCCGCCCTCCCCCCCGTAGGTTGTACTGTCTTTGCAGTCAGTCTCCTGTCCGACCTCAGCAATACCATGTACGAGTGGTTGAGATCCCATCGTTGCACAACGACCAGTTAGTGTTGATTCATTCGCAATCCAGATTGTTTGAGAACGTTCACAGATTCGGTTCACTACGTGGAAACGTTACCAAAGTGCGTAATTTCTGGGATGCTTGAGCCAACAAAAAGGCCAACGCAGTGCTGGCGCGTATCCTGCAGCTCCCGCCCGAATGCATGTGCTGTTGCTGCGAGCCATGGCTGTCTCACTCATATTGTCAATGCCGCCCTGTTTCAATTGGCTATTTTCTTATGTAATTACTATTGCGGTGCGCTCTCAATAGTTGGGACAGGTTCACTGGCTTTCTCATCTGGCAGCATTGTGCCGTTTGCGATTCCAAGAGTAGCCATTCACCCCACAACGGGGCAGGCGCAGTGGCCGTAGTTACGCACCGACAATGCCATATTGTGGCCATGATAAGTGTGATCTCTGTCACGATGACGGTGGACCGCTGGAATAGGACGCATCCACCACTTGTGTAGCCATCTCTGGCGATTTGCAGCATGGCGGGATCCACGTGTTGAGCAAGTGCACTGAGCACCCATTCAAACCAGGCAAATAGTGGTGGGTAGTCAAGCGTCCACTGAGATGTATGCTCAACATACCTGCACAGCTACAGCCAGGTTCATATGTTGGGTATCAACCATGACAGGAGCCGTCCCACCGCTTGGATTGTGTAGAGCTGTTCGTAGCAACAAATGCATTAGTCTTCCTAATCATCATGTAGACATGTGAAACAAGACTGCTGCAGATGCAGACGTCACTGCTGCTTCTGTGACGACAAATTTTGCGGTCTACATGCATCAGTACATCATGGGCACCCATCGTTGACCCGTCAGGCTAAATGCAGGGTTTCCTGTTGGCTGCAAACCCTGATGCCGTAGCAGAGGGGTTACATGATGCCCCACGTGCATCATTGGCACAAATACCCCAGGAGCAACATTATGATATGTTCGATACGTACCATTTCGAGAAAGGAAGGTTATGCGTGATCGCCATCCAATTTCGGTGTACTTCAAAATCAGTGGAGTAGTAAGATGGAATCAACATGGCCTTCACCATCGTAAGACATATTATAATTGCATATATTTTCGCATTAGCTTCGCTCCAACAAGCGGGTGAGTGCTCGCACATCCCAGGCGACATGGTGGGGCGTTGCCCCCTCTAGACACGGATTGGCATCGAAGATTTCCTACCAGCAACTTGCAAGTCACATGCGATCCCTTCACTTATCCTTGAAGGATTCCGAGTCCTGAGATTGGTGCCACGCTGGGTGACTGCCACTGACTCTGGTCACAGAGTTGAGAAGTTGCAAATCGAGCTCGAGCTGACTCACTCCGAAATGCACCCTACCTACAACAGGTCGCCGGGTTTGCTCAGCAATCCACTGCCAGTGATCACGCATCCACATGGGTATGAGTGCAACACAGCTTTTGCCACAGTCCTGCCAGCATCTGATCATGAAAATTTTAGTGCAGACGCTCTAGCATGCAAGGGCGCTACATGAACGAACCTTATCGAATTGCGTCAATAGGTTGATCATATCCGAGTACTCGTTTGGGAAGATGCAATCCATCAAAGCTGCGGCTTGCCGCCCTGTCACTGTGACATCTGTGAATGCTCAGCGGTGCCGTTCATGCGCCAAAAACCAAGGGTGTGTTCAACCAGCACACCACGAAGAAAGCAGAAGGGCTTTCCTTTCATACTTGGCGCTGATGCCTGTGATAACGGCATTTCCTGCGTCAGCAATAGATGAAATGGGCGGTCAGACAGTTCTGCTTACGGAAGAGCAGGTCGCCAATTTCAGCAAGTATCAGCGACAACTGGTACGAAACCAGAGCCTTGTGTGTTGTCGTGAAGCAGTTTCTTGACTGCATTGCTTCAATTAAAAACGAGACTTGACCCTTGGGTGCCACGCACGCACCCTCTTGTTTTCTCCGCCGCACTGGAGCCCCGAGGCACTTGTGCACTTCCGCACCCTGTTGACAGTTCGTGCAAACAGCGAAGTAGATCCTTGCGCTGACGCTGTTTCATGCATGGAGCCCATAAATTCATTCCATGTCCGTGTCACACACGTGTGGCATTTTCCTAGCTCCTTCACAGTTATCTGCGAGAGCTGGGCGTTGGGTTGGAAGGCACTTTGCTATCTGCATCTGAGGTTGCAGTGATATGGACATTGAACACCATGGGAGCTCCGAGTTTGCCGTATCTCCTGTTTCTCAAGTTACCATTATGTGCCCGGCAAGTGTCTTGACCCAACCCATACGCCTCGTCCGACATGCCTCTGGTTCATGCAGCTGGAGTACAATCGGCGAATTCAAGCCCAAAACAAGTCACCAGATCAGTTTCCTTCCTTTGTCCGGGAAAAGTTTGACATCTCCATCGTCGCCCCTGGATATCAAACAACGCCAGAAGGTGTGGCGCACTGTTTAACTCCTGTGTCGCATGTGCTGTTATTGTGGCCTGTCCTTAACGATGCATCTTTGCCAATGATGCATGGAACGTGTGTCCATATCAATGCCTTGTGCAGCAAGCCTGGGCGGAGGGAAAGGACATGAGAGCTATTTGTAATGAGGTGCTTCGGGGATAATTCTACTAGGGCGTTGCAAGGATGGCTGGAAGCATCAGAGACACGGACGCTGCGCAAAGTATGGTAAGGTGATGAACGTAAGGTGATTATTTCTATTTTAAAGGGTCCTTGATCCTTTCCGCTAAATAAGCAAGCGCTGCCTACAAGTCGAATTTGGGATGAAAGTCTGCTATCACGACCCCTTCTCCACGGACGTGCTGAACGTCGCACACATGCCTATTAACTGATGACTCTACCAAGGGCATCAGCAAGGCCCGTTTGCTCACATCATCCCATCGGCATGAGTCGATGAGGTAGCATTTCCCGGGAGTCACTTGTAGTGGGCTAGGAAGTGCTTATGCTCGGCACAGGGCGGAAGGCCTTGATGGGCTTCGCAGTACAGCACCAGTGCCGGGGCATCCGCGCAGCCAAGTCGCTCGACTATTAAACAAGGCCTTCCGCCCTGTGCCGAACACAAGCACTCCATTGCCGCCCTACAAGTGACTCCCTCGGAATTGGTTCCTCATCAACTCATGCCGATGGGATGATGTGCGCATCTGCGATGTCATAAGAGAGCGCTACATTGGACCGCTTTCCCTATACACCGGGAACACCTTGAGAAGCCACTCACATGTAGCATCGTATCTCCAGCCAACATTCCGGTCAGTGTTTCACAGGAACGTATGCATTCAACATAGTCAAAATGACCTGCTTGGGTATCACCACGAGATACCACGTGAAGGAATTTCTCGACAGTGTTAAATTGGAGATGCTGTAGCCCACGGCCAGCGCCTAAGTCCTCAAGCAACATGATTGAACATGATATGGCGCCGCAGGGCTGATTTACAAGGACTTCAAAGTGGGCACCGGCGAGATGCCGAAAGATTCACAGCAGGTCACCTTCGCATACACAGCTTACAATGAGTCTGGAGCTCTTGTGGACTCTTCTTATCGGCAGGGCGAGTTTGCAAAGACGCAGCTCGGCATCAAAGGCCTCATACCCGGTGTGTGCCTACTGCATCTGTTGACATGACTGTGATCAGAACATTGTGCAACAGCAACAACTATCTCTAGATACTGGCTCAGGGCCAAAGGGTTGCGGTCAGTGCTTGTGAGCCAGACTTGCTCAGTTTATCACTCAATTAACAACACGTTCTGTCATCCGAAATTGGCAATTTGCCACATCTATGCGGAGGGAACCTGTTTATTTAACATGAGATTTCAGGCTTGAGATGCCAGCTTCGCTGCATTCTTGCACACGACGAAAAGTTTCTCTCGTCACATGCCAGTGTCCATTTGATTGCTGCTCGCCATATTCTCGCGCCTTGTTGTGCAGGGCGACGACACGTTCTCCGTGGCGTGTTGAACCAGGGACTTTCAGATCGTATGCGTTTGCGTCTCGTGCAATTCCGGGTCATTTTGGCCTCTCTTTGTCCTGCAAAGATGCCTGCCCAAATGCTTTGTCACAGCCAGCTTGAACCCAACGGTTTGGCTGGTGCCTGCAGGCTTTGAGCTGGGCTTGAAGGGGATGCGACCTGGTGGGCAGCGTCGCATCGTGGTCCCTCCTGAGCTGGGCCCTCCTGTCGGCCCTTCCACATTCTTTAGTGCGAAGCAGTGCGAGGTGTTTGATGTGGAGCTGTTCGAAATCAAATCCTGTGAGCGCCAAGGCGCCCTCATGTTCTCCAAAGTCGTGTGCCAATGATGGCTCTGTTCAATTTCACAGTCCATATGTGTCATTGTCAATGTCATTGCATTTGCGAGCATTCCTGGCTAGCCCTAGCTATCTGTCGATAGGCTTGTTAATTCAAAATGATGGGCGATGGGTAAACGGAGCTGACGATGTGCGAAACGTTCGCCAAATGCCAATTGCACGATACTGAAGCACGACGTCAGTGACATAAAGATTATCTGATTACTCACGCATAGATGCGGAGTACCAAATTCAGCTCTGCTTTGCCGTCGCTTCACGGGTTTCTGGTGCCGGATCTGACTTGTTTGCCGACGCATCGTGGCATGAAGTAGCAATATGGTGTCAGTTTGCGTTATGTGTTTTCCTGTGCTTGGGGAAATTAGCTGTTCCCACGGCGTTGCATGTTTGCCGAAACGAACCTTAAGATCTCCTCGCAGTGCTTTTATGGTAACGCTGCTTCGACATGGTAACACTGCAGGGCATGCGCGTCGGAGATGCAGTTGTCCACAAGCACCATGCGCAAGACCAAATGGGTCTGCATCCAGCGCACCAGCGAGGGCAAGACCAATACCGCCAGGCAGCGCATGGATCATCTTGTTGAATTTCGTGCAATTTTGTTGCATTTTTTCAGTCGTCGGAGTGCAAATCGGGATCATTGTATCAAGGGCCCAGGCGGAGAGAACCGTGGTTCAGCAGGTTCCCGGGAAAAGGCGACAAGTTCAAGTTAGCCAGGCACCGCAACCTGCAGCAGTGGTTCCAGAACCCCTGATGTCCATGCAACCGCTGCTTCTGGCACTAGCCATGGCTTGCGCGTTCTTTGTTCGAAGTTTCGGGCCCAAGCAGTGCGTTCCACGACTGAGAACATCTTACGTAAAATACAGCGTTGGGCTCGACGTTGGGCTCTCACTGTATTGGGATACCGGACGGATTTCGGTGTCCAAGGAACCGCACCAGTCAATTTTCCCCCGTCATTAAGGACGGTCCGGGATTGTACATCGGGCACCTGAACATTCGATCCATTGGAATAAATGACTGGCGTGTCCGGGCAGGCAAGAAAGCGGCGACCGGAACAGTCCATTGTATCGAGCATTATCTCTGATACCTGTACCAAACCTTGACTCAATCTCAATGTGATCATCTTAAACTGATATCTGTGGGATATGCACATCTCTGCCTGCCACCGGCACAGAAAGGAAGGATATCGTTTGCAATCGTCGTTCACATAGTATTGTCGAGGCATTGCCGATTGTAGGTTCGTGGGTGTCACCGGACATGCATCCACAACTTCCCAGGCAATCCGCACATCAGCAACGGGCACATTGCCAGAACGACCATGTTTGAAATTGCACACGTGCCCTTTTATGAAGTATGCTGTGACTGTGGGGAGGGAATGCCAGGTTTCCATGCTGCCTTACATCCAGGTTCAATGATGTCAATACACGCTCGCGCCTCGACAGAATGCCAAACCATGGGGTCTTTCTAGACGCGGCCGGGCCGCTGCGGTGCTTGTAACGCCCAACAGGGAGATTCATATACCCAAACAAAGGCATGGCATGAAGTGGTGAAGGCGTTGTAGCAGCAGTTGCGCCACATTTTGCGGGAACTTTGAAAGGGCTGCTTTTTTCAAAACCATCAGATGTAACGAGCCATGGGCATGTCATGGCATGAAGCACCGCATCATGAGCACGAGAGGGTGCTTCACTCAGGCCAGAGCACCAACAACTGTGTATCTCTGTTGCGCCCTTGGTATGCATCGCCGGTGCTTGGCCAGAATGGGTTTCGACCCCCATTTCCGTCCCAAAATTTCATGCACTTTCGAGCGTCTGGACTCGGAAAATGACAGGTCTGACGTAGCACTGTGCATCGCCTTCGGTGTGTATGCCCGCAGCTCCAATGAGCATGGCCCGATACCCGAAGCGTGATTGTTTTGTTTATCTGAAAACGTTGCCTTCCATGCAGGAGTGTGGAAGTGGCGTTTTCAGACAGAGCGGGATTGAAATTCATGCAGCAAGAGGAACAGATCGAGGAGGCAATTTCTCGGGTGAACAGGCTGCAGCGCGAGCTCTCTAAGGTCGAACCAAGGCTGTTGCTGTGCTCCGAGCAGGTTCGTATGCTAAAGCGGGAGAGCGACGATCAGCGCGCGATGCTGACCGTGTCTGTAACCGACCATGCATCGGCCATCACAGCTCTCCAGGAACAGGCCTCTACTCTGCAGGGCTTTGTTGTTTCTTTAGAAGGCGCCGTCCTGAAGCAAATGGAGGTGTGTGCCGTGTTGCGAAGTGATCCACACATCTGCGTTGCCCGCGTAGACCCCGATGAAGGACCTTTACCCGCAAATGCGTGCATTCCATACTCAAAGTCGATTTACCGCCAGCATTTCCCCGAGAAGTCCTTGGGAGATCAATGAATGAATCAATCGGGAGCCACGCCATGTCTATGAATGCCCACACTGCGCCGACAGGGGCGTGCCAAGGGGCTCCGGTTGCCAATGTTCATGAGGATGCGGTACTATCGTAAAATGACACATCATTATTTGAATGCGGCTGCATTCAAATAATTGCGGTGAGCAAGCATCAAGTGTCCCTGCTCCCTTGAAATGCCAGGATGTCTCGAAGTCTGCATGCAGCCTGTCATGGCATTTTGGTCCCTGCCCATGAGACGTGTGGCGTGATATGCAGGTGATGGCACCTCCGATCAAAACCCTGAACGAGCGAGTACAAATGCTTGAAGCTCGGCTACAGCAGGAAGACGCAGTTGCTGCTCCAGAGGGCACAGACAGCTCAGCCACGGCATACCCCTCAGAGGACGATCCGGCAGTCAATGTGAAGAGCCCTTTCGATACACGGCCCTCAGGGGCATCACGATTCGAGGGTGTGGCTGCACAGGCAAGGATCCTGAAAATTGTACACCCAGTCAAGAGCCCTTTCCAGGAAGGCAGCCAAGAGCAAGGCTTGTCCAATGGTGTCACCGGTCTGTGATCTGGCTCATATCTGAGCTTCCTTTGCGACATCTCAGCTGTGAAGCAGCTGAGCACTTTGAATGTCTGTGTCTTGTCCCTTCTTACACTCACGGCGGCTGTCTTCAATATGTTCCCGATGAGTTGAAGCTTTCCCTCGACATGGTCCGTGTGCGGCTATCTCCTTTCTGTCTGTTGCTTTGACGAGGCGCAGAGCAATGTGGGCAGTCACCCTGGCAAATCTTTTCTTGCGTCATGCTATTCTTAGATTTGAGACTGTTACTGTATATAACGTAGTTATGAGTAGAATGGCCTAGAAGCACTCCAAAAGCAAACAGTTATCGTCAGCACGGCGAAACAAACAATCCCTTGGGGCCTCCAGGGGGCAACTTGCACAGATGGTCACGGCATCGTGGGTCCTTGGGAACTGAGGGCTTTACAAACCTGATAGACAGAAAACTGTGGCGTTATGATAAGGCTGGGAACTCAGAGTGGGGCGCTACGTAGCCCTTCACGAACGCATCACTTCTAACATGCGGTGCCAGAACGCCGTTCTGACCGCTGGCAACTCAACTGCATGTGCATGCACAGTCCGCACAGGGGATATCGCTTGCATTAACCTATTACGAATTTTCACGAAAGAGTGCTTGCTTCCGAGTGCTTTTCAGCACGGACCTGCAGGCTTGTCCACAAGCCTTCATCGTACTGGAACTTTTCAGTGCACAAACATGTGAGCCGACACCAAAGAGTGTGCGAGAACCTGACCGTTATCCGGTGTGAAGGCTCGCTTGTAAGCTTTTGGATCATATGTGTATACCTGTCTGCACGGCCCCGAACCTTGTACGCAGTGTAAGAGTGGAATTCGTTGCCACCAACAGACCTTCCGACGCAGTCATCAGTAGCCCCGATCTTAGATAGGACGTGTCGCAGCCAGGCACCTCACATGTCACATGCTGTCTGACGGACAATCTACAAATGCTTTTGCAATTGCATGCTGAAAGTCCATCAGCATCGAGCTTGAGTGCTCACGGAAGCTGCTCAAGGCACGTGCTCTCAGTGTACTTGTGTTATGTTAAAAGCAATTTATCAGCCATGAGTTTTGTCGAGCATGAGAAGGTCACCCTGAATCTGTTTCATAGTGGATTGGTGGATTTTTTTCGCATCGTTAGTGGTCCACTCAACACCTCACAAGGGCGGCAAGCAGGTCATGGCGCTGCGTGCTGTGGAAAGGTGCGACAAGCAACATTGCTACTGGCGCGCAATATGCACATTATCTGTCTGAATTGTAAAACTGTAGTTGCAAGCGTGTCCTGCTCAGCTGAAGGTGCGCAACACATCCATGACGCACGATGCTGCCCGATGCACCCTGACACCACATTGATCATGATCATCCAAGAAAAAGACATTCAGGTCAAGCCAAGGTTTTAGTCGACTATCATATGAGTGGGGCAGGTATGTATGGTGCAGCAGCTGAAATTACATGTCGACGAGAACATCAAGGCAGCATGTCATTTCATTTAGCATGAGAATGGTGTATCCAACCAGCTGCTGACAAACTTAATGTATATCAAATTTCTGGAATATGCTTCGTGTGCTGGTCGTTCTTGCGATGTCCATTGCTCATGACTTACAGTGGTCGGTCAACCACGCGTTTGTGAACCCTGTTGGTGCCTTTTTGGGAAAGGAACTGCTCAAGTAAAGTTAGCTGTCAGCGGCTCTTGAAATATGCCAGATTACGAAGTCCTCAGTACCGGTAATGCAAGGTCCCCAGCAGCTCTTCCGTTCCTTTCATCCTGCCCACCTACACTACGGTTGCATTGTGCTGAGCTGCACCGAACGGTTGTCATGCTACGACGAGACGCACATTTTACGTAAGCAACGTGCATATCTGCACAGCATGTTCCTTCATTTAACTCCTGGTTCCAAGACTCGACCGTGCCTCATCCCTGTCGTTGGTTTGCAGGCTTACCTACTCATACGGTAGTGACCGTTAAAACCCTCACCCGACGCTCCTCCCAACATCCTCTATCCACCAGGGCGCATTTACTGACAGCAATCAGGGCACCGTCTCCACCGTGCACACCCAGGGATCCATGGATCGTCAATTCCCCCCTCCACCCACCTCAACACCTGAGCGCAAGGTGCCTCCAAACCTTGTGCTGCCAGGTGAAATTACGCCTGAACATGCCAGCCATCTCACCTCACGCACCACCCCGACACCCAGAATGCACCTTTCCGCGAACCTGGATCTACCGCCGATGTCGATGAGGAGCATACCCAGCACCCCCGTGCCGAGTAGCGCCAAACAAACCATTGGACAACGCGGTTGGCAGCCTATTGACGTCAACATGCTTCCAACGTACTCGACAGAGCCAATGATGTCGCCGAATGTGGGACTGACTGCTGCGAGCCCTGGCCCCCTGAGCAAGCAAGGAGTGAACGTGGTGGTGGGCGTGCACACAAACGAGTTACTCACACCGGAGCGTCCAGAGCGACCTGAGAACCACAGCCTCGGCTATCTGCTGGATAGTGTCTCTTCCAAAGCCACGAGCCACCCGTCAGAGATGAGCGAGCTCACAGGGATGTCGGACAGGCAGTACTTGCTTCCTTCACCGCCTCCCTTAGAACCATTTTACTCCCTCGACAGCACTCGATACACGAAAGGCAGCCCTGAACCCCGAACCCAGGGTGCGTTTCCATACATCATTGGCTGGCATTTTGTACCTTGCCACTCACATGGGGCCAGGCAGCCACTCAGGAAAGTCCTTGCTTCGGTTTCTCACTTGAGGCCACGTCGATGCGAGTGAGCTGAGCAAGCTTGGTTGTAGCCGTTTACGGTATGACATATTTACTCTGGGCGAACAGCTGAGAGAATGCAGGGTGATGTGCCTCGTTCCTCATCATCAGGCTGCATTACTAATGGGGTGCGCACTGATGCGGTTTAGGGACTCTGTCCCACACTCATCATCTTCATCGCCGATGACTTCGGCGATGACAGCGTTCTCGTGAGTTACGTCACCAATAGTACGAGTTAACTTATCGAGCCCATTGGCCTTTACTCGACCCATCCGTCGAGCCATAGCATACTCTGTTGACGTGCGAATTTCCACAGTTGGCGTTTCTGGAGGAAACGCCGAGCAATCCACATGTACTTGATCCACTGGCTGTGGTTTCCGAACCTCGACATCGCTTGATTCTCAGCTCGGGCTTTGCTTCAGCCGGCCGGCGATTGCGAGACAATTGCTTTGCGGTGATGCCATGTAGCAGCACCGTGCTACCTGTCTTTCCGTTCGTCAACATGGCTTGGGAGGAAATGGGACAGACTCGCTCACTGAATGTATCGACCTGAAAGCCTGATTTCCGTCGTCGGTGTGAGCAGTGCAGCAACTGCTGCCATATCTGACTTTGTTCGTCAGGGTGCGAGTCCACCATACCGTTGATACACAGCCTGTGATACAGGAGTTGGTGCGTGATGCAGTGATATCATGCTCACACATCTAGCTGTTATAATTCGACTCCTTGAGTGCGCCATGGAGGTTGAGGACATGGGCCAAGGGACCGTGGCTGCCCTCCACAATCCACAGTGCCAGGTCCAGGTTACAAACGGCTTGGAGCTATTTTGCGTGCCGCCTGGTGTTTGACTGTCGTAGCTCAATGTGAATGCAAATGTTACAACAATTTATGCAGAGCAGACTCGTGACGCCAATTGCGTCCACCAGGTGGTAGGTATAATTCAACGAGCACAACACTTAAAGGACGCGCGGGAGGTGCAGCCTATGCTGTCACGTAGCTTGGAAAGATCTTTGTGAACATGCCAATGCCGCTGTTGCCAAGTGGCAGTTACGCTCACTTCGAGCATCAGAGCAAGATAATTCGTTGTGAACGCCACGCCTTGCACTGCCGCCTTGTTTACAAACTTCGACTTTGTTAGTGTGTTCGTGTCTGACAGCAATCGCTGTACCTCGCCGGAAGGCGTACGGTCATGCTGAGTCTAGGTTTTCGCCGATCTGAACTTTCGAAACGCCCAACGGACACGCAGTATCTCGTTTCAGCCCACAAAAGTCACATCCCTCCTTGCTTATTTTGCGCACTCTCGGCAATTCCGTTCTCCTGGGTTCATGTTTTTATGTTCGCTCAACAGTTGCTGCAATGGACTACAAGTGATTACTTTATCAGGGCAGGGAGCCATGATGGATGGCGCTGTCCATTGTCGCACTGCGTCGAAGTCGTCATCACAAATCTTGGACGGGCGACAACTTGACACAGCGGCTGGCTGATAGATTCCATATCCGTTCTGTCAGGAAAGTTGGGAACTGTGACTGCTGGATGTGTCGGAACAGCATGGACCCGTTTGCCAAACCAATGTGTCTCACTCAGCCTTTCTGCCATGATGACAGGTGTCGTATCTCACTCTATGGCTTGTGAAGAAGCAGAATTGTCCAATGTGAGAAAGTGAAAAGTTCACCTCCACGGTGTGCTTGGGATGTATGCAAGGTGTGCCGTAGGTTGTGGACCCGAATACAACCCTCCTCCTTGTCGGCATCATTCCGGCTTACAATCCCACAGATTGCGATCTCACTTGATCCTTGATCCTAGTGAAAGGTCACCAGACAAGCCTCCTCAAACAGGTCTTGCTGCGCCCACAGATATGCTGTGAAATTTCTGCATGTGCCCCGGTGTGGGCTGGTGTCAAAAGTCAGGTCAAACCAAACGGAGTTTCGCCAGACCCTGTCACTTTTGAGATCCAAGCGCCGAAAGACCCATGCTATTTTGGGACGGAAATGCGGTTTGCAGTCCATTTTGGCGAAGCACTGAAATCGAGTGTGGTCGTGTCGAGAACTCGAAGCCAAGAAGTGACGTCGAACTAGCATGCAGCGGAAGCAGAGGTCTCCCATCAATTCTCCCGCTTGGGGGGAACGTCCCTCGCACACTTGCGGAGGCCGCATGATGCAGAGCCGCAGCTTCTGCCGCAGTCGAACAAGGCGCCAGTCAAGATGCAGCTACCCTTCATGCACAAGGTAAAGGGCGTGTACCGGACCCGCTCAGACCTGCTGCGAGCCTATGGACTAGTCATCCTGACCGTCATCTTCTCGGTGACGCTCATCGGCATGCTTATCGTTCGGGAGTTTGAGGCGATGGCGACAAAGCATGTGAAGCAGGTGCAAACGCTCGAGACGAAGCAGCAGACGAGCCCCAAGCCGAGCCCCGACATCGACTGGCACACTTTGAGAAATGCGCCTGTCTGGAACTTCACGGAGTGGAATGGTCCTGCACCTGTCGACCCTGACAGCAGCGAGTGGCCGGGTAGCATCGCGATTTGCAGCATCATGAAGGGCGAGAACCACGCCGATATCGAGGAGTGGCTTCTTTACCACAAGTGCGGTTCCCCTTGATACCGACTCTCGCAAGAAGGCAAGGCAAAGGCCATCCGATTCCACGTTTGTTCTGCAGTGCATATTCAATTGTAGCTTGCTTCATTATGTGGAACCCTGAATCTGGAGCTGCGGTACCTGTCCTTGCAAAAAATCTCCTACTTTTTTACGTCTGTCTGTCGGCAGAATCAACATCCGGCCAAGGTTGCCAGAGACAGTCGACGCGTTCAGCCAAGGATGCAATAGACATCAACGAGTTCCAAACGAAACCAAAGCGAGACTCTGCACTGCAGGTGGGTGGGTGTAGACAAGGTCTTCTTGAGGGAGAACTCCAACATCGTTCCGAGAAAGCTCGTAGAGAGGATCCGGCCAATGATCGATAGTGGCTTTGTGGAGATCGAGTGGCTGGCTGGGCCCAAGCACCCGCTGCAGAACCGCTGGTACAACCGCTGCAGCAAGCCAGACTTGGCTGGAGCGTTCTCGTGGGTCGCATTCGTGGACCTGGACGAATTCCTCGTCGTGCTGGACAAGTACGAGCTCGTTCGCCTCAGTGTTTCTCCAGGAAATGTGATTTCTCCTTTGCTTTGCTGTTCTTGGACAATCTTTCCACACCAAGCCTTGCATACGACATGTGGTTCGATGACTCACTCCAGATGGCATGTTGTAGCTTATGAATGCTGCTGCACTGCATGGTTTTGTGTTATCGTATTATGTTGAGCAGTGCAGGGGCCCGGTTGTTAGCTTACGCTGCAGCTCTGGGATGTGACGATGTGGTTACTGTCGTCCTATTGTTGTTGTGGTCTTGGATGTGAAAGAAACCGCACCGTTCCCATTGCCTTCATCCACGAGTTATCACCGTTATCTCCTGGTGAAGCTGTGTCAAGTTAATGCATGCTTGGAGCACCAAGGGCAACAGGTGGACTGGAGCTCCGGAGTGAGTCTTGCCCTGCTTCACAGAGATAGAAGATGATCACAATGTTGACATATGCCGAAATGCCACGCACCGTTGGCATGAGAAGTCGCAGTACTCACGGTTTCTTGGCTACAAAGTCACCGTCTCTTGACAAACTCAGAACGGCCTACCATGCGCCCAAGAGGGGTCTTCAGAATCTAAGCGAAACAAATTACTTCTTTGCAGCGCACTTCGCATAGATGCGAGGATGGGTCACGCATGATGTGTCATATCATGAGCGACCCATGCTCGCAGCGGGTAGCTGCTGCCCCTCTATAATCTTCTTTGAATCAGACGTCGCACATGTCATATCATCTGCGATGTGTGCTTGCAACGCGTGTTGCATGCCTCTCTAACCCCCCTTTGCAGTTGACACCGTACATGTCATGTCATTAGCGATTTAGGCAGCCAGACATACCTGCGCGTCCAGTGATCACAACAAAACCCACAAACTTATCTCTTCCTCGTGTCTCACAGGATTCCGGGATGTAGATCATGTCTCGCCTCAGTCTATCATCACTTGCTACGGACGTGTGAACAGCGCGCTATCTCAGCAATTAAGCTTGCTTGGAAGTCGTCTCTCTGAACCCTAGGTCTGCAAGGTAGGCTGATGCAACACAAAACATCCTTTGCAAAACACTTCTTGCGTCCCTGACCTTTCAGATAGTTTTACCATGCTTGCTTGCAGTGGACTGGCAGCGCAGGAGCCAGACCTGAAAACGACCCTAGCTGGCTTCAAGGACCATGCGGCGGTCAGCGTTCAGTGGGTGCTCTTTGGCAGTGGCGGCCACGTCGCTCGACCAAGCCCAGGTGGCCCCCTTCGACACTACCAGAGGTGCACTGGGGAGCTCAGCTACCAGATGAAGTGCCTCGCCAACATGTGGTGGTCGACTAGAGAGACGATGATGGTGGGGAACACTGTGCACGACTGCACCCTTCGGTGCGCTCCGCCTCCTGCTGTGTTGATCCATGCAGCCCTCCTATGTACTTCACTTAGCCCCAGATCGAATGCATGGGTCCCTTTAGAGTCAATATCGTAACACGTATCGGCTTCTGTTGATGATGATGATGATGCTGTATCGATGACGTACTTCGAATGTGCTTCCTGGTTGCTTTGGTCTATTGCCTGCCATTATCTTTGTGATGTAATGATGTATCATTCACTACAGCACATCCACACGGCATCAGCAACCTCAAAGAGCAACTTGAGAAACTGACATCGGGTACCCTCATCTGCTGTTTTGCTGCCTCAAGATAGTCAGGGTAGTTGCCAGCGACGAGTGGGAATGCAGGCCACGTGGATTGAATCGGGGATGCTGGTCAGCCCAAACTGTGGTGCTCACCTGGCTAATTCTTTGTGACAAAAGTGTGATGGATGAGTATATAGGCACATATTGCTGTGTAGGTGGATGAATGATTGCGCCTGGAAATTCGTATTCATTGCTGAAGATTCGCGAAAGTCTCAAGCAGTGTGAGGGTGCTAGTGGCTCACTTCCTTGGTCTGTGTACGCAGAATGGATCCAAGCGGCGACCTAAATGCGCACGCAGTGGTCCTCACCGACGGAAGCCAAGCGCACATGTTTGAAAACACTGAGATGTCCCACTCCGAGGCTTGGGAAAACGTCGGCCGAACGCGCTCGTACATTGGCCATCTCAACGCCACCCTGTACGTGGGGCACCAGTCGATTCGGCCTGAAAACAAGCTGGCTATCTTCCACTATGTCACTCGCAGTTTGTCAGAGTATGTCAGCCGGAAGTCCAAGCTTCCGTCCGGGTTGTACACTCACACGTTTGTGACAAGCCATAGACACTCCCACACCGAACTGATGGACCTGGACGCGTTCGCAGAGTTTGAAAAGTCATTCAAATTTGACCAGCAGCATCCTATCTGCGAATCGGTGGCCAAGGCGCAGTATGCAGAGCGGTCTAGGCGAGCCTATCCGTATTTCCAACAATTGGCTGAGGCTGACCAAGCCAAGCACCTGCAGGTAGTTTAGAATTGCCACTCCACATCTGGCGATGAATGATTTGCATCTGATTCTTCGTCAAAGTTCGAGTGACACGGGTTTTAGGAGGGTCTGCAGCAGGCACTCGCAATGAAATAGTCTCGCATGAAATGAGACGGCTTGGATCACATAGAGCGCTTGCGTGGTGGGCCTATTCTCTATGTTGCTCATAGCTATAGACAGTCAACATGCCAAAAAGTGGTGCCGACAAGCGCCTGCTCAACCGAGCAGGGAAGTGTGGCGGCCAAGTTAGGTGTTTAGGCCCGTGCGATGATTTCATAATTCGTCATGCACCATTCTTTCAAACAAAAGCTCTCTTCGCAATGTTCTGGAGGTGATGCTTACTTATGTTATTTGTTATGCCTCAGTTGCACGGGGACAGCTTCCTTTATGCCGTGTGGGTTGACATTGGTCCTTTGTGAAAGTGTAATATCAATTTGGATGCTGGCATTGGCTCATGGTGCAAGTGCCTGCCCATCCAACTCGCATTTCATGTTGGTCATTTGATCGTGGCAATTCCTATCAGCTTCGGTGCTGGAGACCTGATCTCCACAGTTCTATGGTCAGACGTGGCTGTAGAACCGTAACAATACCAACAACCGGGCGGTCACGGTCATGCTTTGGTCTCGCAGCCAATTGTGCATAGAGAAGCTAGGTTGAGATTTCATGTGTGTGTATAGGAAAAATACCCAATAAGATGTCATGCTCCCAAAAAGCTCGCCCGTTTGTTGGTCTTGTTTACGGTATGCACCCATTCTCCGGTATACATCCAACCACCACTTGATGCAAGACATGCACGTAATACGTGCATGTGTTGAACATCCACAGACCACATATCCCTGCTACTCACGTGACACCATGTAGCCAGTGACAACGAGTGACGCTTGACCTTTTAATATATTACAAGCGACAGGGCCGGCAAATCTAGGAAAGGCTACCGAAAGACGAACAAAAGAAAAGAAAAAGGAAGACAAAGCACACAGCGACACAAACAAACAACGAAGCAAGTCAGACCTCAACCGGGCCCTCTGCCGGCTTATCACATCCTGGCTGGAAGTTGTGTCCAACACGCACAGCAATGCGCGAGAGAGAGTTGTAGTACATGCTCGCATTGCCCTTGCAAAGGGCGCAGCTGAGCTCCCGACGCACGGTCCGGACAAAAGCGGCGTTAGACACCCGACCCGCCGCCGCTACCAAATCGCCAAGCTCTGATAGGAACCGCGACGCAGCGACACCCATGCGGCCGTACGACTCCACAGCAAGCGGCACAAAGCCGAACGCGGAGCCCTCGCCAACCGCTTCGAAGTCCTCCCGCTTCCGCGCCTCAGCCTTCGCAGCCGCAGACCCTCCAGCCTCCGCAGCGTCTCGCATGTACGACGCAGCCGCGGGGTGCGTGACGACGCAGTCCAGGATGCGGACGCCACCGTCAGGCCAAACCACGAGGATGTCACCCCGACGTTGACTGGCAGCCCCTTGCGCCCCCGGGGCTGCAAGGCTGCTGTAGAGCGGCTCCGCGCTCAACGCGCAACCAGCGCGGCGGATGGCATGGCGCCAGGCAGAAGCCCAGGAATCATGGCGCACAATTGCCTTGCCAGCGTTATGTTTGCACGAGAGAGCGTGGTCCGGCGTTGTCGAATCGCCAGCGGAGCAGGTGCACGGAGGGATGTCAATCAGCGACGGCACCCCCAAGCCGAGCCGATGCCGGGCTGCCATGCGAAACTCTGCGTTTGTGAGACGCAGAGCCGACCACATGGGCAGTGCAGTAAGCCAGCCTGACGACGGGCCAGTTGAGGCACTGCGAAGGCGCGCCGCATCTCGCTGGCCCTCTACGGTGTCAGTGTCACAGGCGTCGAGCATGGCCGCGCCCGCACGATCGCCCACGAGCCTCGACACGGCCCGCTGGACGTGGGGCAGGTCCTCAAGCACGAACTCCGCCGGCAGGTCCCGGGCGCTCTCTTCCCACTCGCACTCGCCGGCAGCGTCGTCGAAGACGCGTTGCCAGGCCGACAGCAACGCCGGCCGCAGCGCGCCCGAGAAGGGCTGGCATATGTCAAGACCACTCAACATGGCCTTTTGCGCCTTGAAGGCCCCCGCCACAAGCGCGGTGGCCGCGACGAGGGACATTGCGTCGCGTAGGCCAAAGCCCCCATGCCGGAGAGGGAGTCGGAGTTGTTGCACGGCACGTGTAGACGCTGCACCGACCTCAGGCACCTGGAAGAGCGTCTTGGCGGCTACCATGATGGCATCCTCGACGCGCACGACACTGGGCTGGAGGTGGTCCCATGTGACCGTGCGCAGCAGGTGCGCCATGCGCATGGACAGAGAGGACCGGAGCAGGGCGAACTGCGCCTGATGGCTGACGGGCAGCGCCATGAGCTTGTCCACTTGCTCAATGATGGCGTCCGCGCGGTCGGACAAAGCGGCAGCAACGTACGCGTCCGAGCCAATGGGCGTGCCACACACCGTGATGCCGCCGGGGCAGTGCTGGATGCCCAGGGCAGCGGCCAGACCCGCAACCGCCATGGAAGGCCCCTCGGTGAGCGCGCACTTGCGGGGCTGGACGCGGAGGCCAACGCTGGGCACGCCGCTCTCCCCAGTGAGCGCGTGGAACGACGCACGGAGGGCGTCGACCTTGCCAACCAGGTTGACGTCATCCGCAATCGCCAGCACGGCAACCGCGGGCGCGGTTGCCCGAGTGCGTTCCAAGATGGGCTGCAGCACCAGGGCGAAGAGCAGCATGGCAAGGGTGTCGCCCTGGCGCACCCCTGTGCGTGACTGGATCAGGGCCGTGCCGGCTGGAGCGCCGATGACGTGCAAGTCGGTGGGCGCACCGTACGACCATTGCACATATGGCAGCAGCGCAGGCACGTATGTCTGCACTGCCGCAAACAGCGCAGATCGGTCGACCGTGTTGAAGGCATTGGCAATGTCAACGGTCAGAAGCGCGGCATCGGAGTCAGCAGCCAGCGCCGAGCGGACCGCATGCACAAGCGCTTCCACCCCGCCCGAGACGCCCACCGCGAGCTGCAGGGGCGCGAGCGAGCGCCCAAGCTTCTCACAGGCTGTCATTGCGCATAGGCCTGTGAGGCGGTACAGGACCTCTCGTATCGCTATGGGTCGCGTGCCCCCATCTGGCTTTTGCAGGCCCACGAGGGAGGAGTCCAGCAGCGACGAGTGCCGTGGCAGCGTGCCTGTGAGCATGAGGTTGACGAAGGCCAGAGTGGCATTGAAGGCTGCGGACGAGGCTTTGGTGGCCGCCAAGACGTGCTCGTACGTCATGCCAGTGGGCCCGCCTGCTGAGCCGAGTTTGGCTTCAAGGCGTTTGAGTGCGCGCTCGAGTCGATACGCAAGGGCAGTGTGGCGTCCTCCACGAGGACCGGCGGTTCAGCGAATGGGTGTTTCTCACGGAGCGCAGCAATGACGGCGGGAGAGTGCGTATCCGCCAATGGTGCCGACGCTATCACGCGTGCGCCACGGGTTACGCTACCGAGGCCGAGCATCGTTCTACACACAGAGCCATGAGCTGTTCAGCCGACAGGGTGCGGCGGCATAGGCGCGGGACGGCGGCTTCACGCTCATCGGCGGCGACATCGTCATCCTCTCCCTCCAGCGCTTGGCACGCCTCTATGCGGACCACGCGGGCGAGGGCGCGCCTCTTACGACCATGAGACCCGCGGTTGTCGGCCAGCGCCCGCCTGGGAAGGTCCGCTAGGGCTTCTAGGGCCGCGCATACTACTGCGGAGGCCTGGGGGTCGTCGGCGCGCTCGACCGCGTCAACCACGTCCGAGAGCGCGCGTGCGTAGACGCGTCCCCATTGTGTGCGAATGACTGACGGCACAGTCTGCGGTATGTCGACGCGGCAGGCAGGCTGACGTGCCGGCTGCCGCTGGACGGCAGCGCGTGCGGTGACCGGGCGCGAGCGTGTAGCGCGCGTCCTTGCACCTTGGCCGCGACCCCGTGATGAGGGCGTCCCCTGAGCACGGCCCCGATGTTGGCGAGACGCGCTTGCAAGGGGAGCGGGGCCGCCAGGTGCGGGCTGCGCTGCGGCGGGCGCATGCATAGGGGGTGGTGGCACAGCTGGCGGGCGTGGCGCCAGCGGTGTTGGCGCGGGCAACGGCGGCTGAATCCGTGGCGGCGTAGCGCCCACGGCACGCGTGTCGCCTGTAGGGCGAATGTTAGCACGCGCTGGGACGTCTTGGGTGCGCGTTAACATGCGCGGGTCGAGCGGAACAAAGGGAGGAAAGCTTGCGGTAGGGAGCGCAAGGTCCGCTCCGCGCTGCTGGACTGTGCGCCCACCGGATCCAAGCCGGGTCGTCAGGGGGGACGTGCGCGGCGCGGACGCAGCCTGGCAAGTCGGCCAGATTGACGGTTTCATATTCGGCAGGACAGACGTGGGCTCCGCCACAGAGGCACGCGAGGGCAATGCGTGCTGGCGAGCCGACTGCTCGTCACGCCACGTGAAGGACGCGCCTTCTCCGCGTGCGAGTATGTTGATTGCGGCTTGGCCATGACTCGGAGTTGTCGTGAGGAGAGCGCGCTGCGCGCCGGGGACTGTCGCGCGGCTTTGTGGTGGGGTCAGACGCGCCGAACGCCTGGGTGCTGGATGCGTGCAACCGCCCTGCGGTTGGGGGATGGAGGGGAGGGAAGAAGCAGCGTGCGCAGGTGCGTGACCGCTGGCATTTGCCAGTGATTGCATGGTAGAGGCTACCGCCACGCACCACTCGCTTTCGCGAGGGCAGGCGGTAGCGCCTGCCCTTGCCAAACCGCGGACAACGTAAACATCGGCAAGTTGTAACGGGGCCGCGGTCATGGGGGTTGCCAGCCCAGTACTGGCAGGCGGGGAGGATGGCGACGTGGCATTCACGCGTTTCGTTGCTGGTTCTGGGAGGCTGAGCGGGCCTTGCGGGCCGTGTTTACGTGAGAGCGCAACCGCTGTCGGTCGTGGGCGGGGCGGCGGCGGGGGCAGGGGCTCGCCCTGCGACGGAGGGCGCAGCAGGGGCTGTGGCGAGGCCGGCAGCGAAGCTCGCGGCGGGGGCTGCAGAGGGGACCGAGGCTGGGACCCCGGCAGTGAACGCAACGGGGACGGCGGCGGGGACCCCAGTGGGGACCGTGCTGTCCCGGCGGGAGTGGCGAGGGCCGCCGATGCCGGTCGGGGGGACGGCGACGGGCAGTGCATGAGCACACCTCCGTTAAGCTGCCACCCGCTGGACGGGTGGTCGGTTCGGATGTGCTCCAGCAGCAGCAACTGCACCGTGAAACCAGCGGAGCACTGTCGCTCTGGACACACGAACAGAGGGGCATCCCCGGCAGGGGCGTGCACACCCGGTTCTCGCGGCAGGGCCTCGTTCATGCGCACACCTTTTCAGGTTGGCGTACTGGTAGAGTACGTGAGACCCTTGGTAGCCAGGAGGATGCTTCACCTTTTAATACCATGAATCGTAGTGATCCTCCAGACGTGAGGTTTGGTGCATTTCTCAACTCATTCAAGCAGCCTCTGGTTGTTGCCACGTCGCAAGATGAAAGATGTTATCATTGTGGAGCCTCATGCACGGTCACTTCCAACAATTCATCCTGTTCGTTGTCATCATGGGTAACTACAAGTATTTTGCCGTATCTGTGTGTCGTGCATACACACAGCTGCCCAACGGAATGACATCGCAAGCTTCAGCCCCTGGTCACATGTACCTCGTTTGTCCTTGGTTACTTTGCTGCAATCCTTGATCTGGTTATATAATATACAGCAGCGACTTCCATCATAGCGAGCCGTGGTTGCATTGAGACATTCAGAGCCATATGATTCTTACCTCGGCATACAGACATCTAGTTTGTTACCGCCAGTCGGCCATACACACGCTGGCAACAGACCTCAGTATTGGCCATACCCGCTATTCGATAGGAATCTGGGTTGAAGGGCATGAAAGCTGAGGCATACAGCGCACCCTGCCGGGTTGTCAAAACAGTTAGAAAGTGACAGACAAAGTGGAGGTGCAGGTAATGCTTCCGCACTTGCACATCCTTCAGACATGATAGCAGGCGCCCTGCGAAGCTGGTGGCCTCGGGGCACACCCCGAGCAGATTTTTCATGCAGTCATGCCTGCTGCAAGCAGAGCTCAACAACAGAGCACTCTTATCCAGGATCGGCAGGTCATCGAGCCAGCCCTCCTTCGCGGAGCGCTTGCAATGCACGAGCGGATCTGTGTCTGAAGCTGCGGACACCTCACCACGTGTCCGCAGATGACGCACAGCGTCATCGTGCTGGCACATCTCCTCTGCAAAGGCTGTGCCACGCTTGTACGCCTCCTCGGCGAATCGCAGTGCGGTGGGCAAATCGGCAAGTTGTAGGTCGGCAACGGAGGGAAAGTGAACCAGACGACGGGCGGCCTCATCAAAGTCGGCCACACTCTGCTTCTGCCGTCGTCGGTGAGCGCTCCACAATGTGGCGATCGTAGACTTCTGTTCGGCAGACAAATCTAGCCATTTCCATATCATGAGGTTCGTCTTCTCAAACTGCATCCATTGTCTGCACTGAAGCCTTTGCAGGGTGCATCTTGCTTCTGCCAACCCAGTGAGCCCCACAAACATGAGTGTTGCCAACTGGCAATGTTTGATAGTATTGTGTCATGCACCTTGGTGACACATCGACTATTGCGTGGTGGCTCGCCCTCGAGCAGCTCCATCTTCCGGCAACCATGGGCTGCCTACTCGTGGGAACAATTGGCATATGGTCTGTCTGTTGACCACTCCGTGTACATGTTTGTGCAACCCATTTTGAGCTCTTTGTCGTGATCCTGACAGCTGCGACTCAAGCGTTGTAAGTCTTCAAGACGCCCTTCGCCGATAGGACTGCTTGCATCCGTTGCATCGCATAGTCCTACTGGGATCATACTTATAATCCTATAATCATAATCCTACATAATCCAGGTGCGAACTCATTCAAATGGTGATACAACAGACACCACAGTGATTAGCTACAACAACTGACAAAGGTAATTGTTAGCATACTGCAAAACAGCACATTCAATCAGTCCCCTGTTGAGCACAGGTGGGTCGGAGGCCTCGCACGAGTGTTCACGTCAAGTTATTCAAAGCTAGTGGCAGGCGCCGAGCCACCTATGTTGACCCACAACACGCACATTTTCAGCCAAGACTTCTAGTACTTGGCCAGCCAAGTACAGTCAATTTGATGTGTTTCTGGCCGAAGCTTTGGATTGACGCGCACCTCAGTATACCCGAGAGTGATAGGATGCACCCATTGGGCTATGCCACTCATCAATTGCGGCGCATCGACGCAGAGCGTGTCAAAGATGACATGCCATTCGAATCTGGATGCCTTCATCCTCTCGTAGGCCGCGTCTATGGCCTTGGTGATCTCCTCGGTTGTCGAAGGCATTTTGGGCACCTGTATCAGCCGACGATGAGCACCAACTGAAACAATCGCTGGGGTACTTTGGTCCCAACCGGCCCTGATTTCACATTCTTGTATAGAGGATGCAGTGGTGTTTATGAAAGATACATCATCGTCATAGGACTTGTAAATATGCACTCCTAAACATCCTCAGGCCATGGTAAGGCAGGCTGGTCCAGGTACACTTGCCTCAGGTGAGGGAATGGTAGCACTGACTCCTAAGTAGTACTTGGAGTTGTCGGTGTCCATTTGGATGCGGTAGTGCTGTGATAAGATTCATCATCACATCACATCACCTAGATCATAAATAAAACGCATCGGGTAGCAAGCCGTACTCATTGTTTTGAGCTTCGGCCACGCGCATCAGATGACGATGCATACCAAGGGTGGAACAGAGGTACAAGTGCCTTCGGATAGTCAGGACAGCGTAATTGCATCATGGCAGGAAGTAGTCACAACGTTATCAATTAAACACGGTAAGAGTCATCACCATCGCACTGCAACTGAGCACACACTTGATACCCATCGACTATGCCAGCTATTGCACATTCAAATCACTGGAAGAGGAGGTGGATCTGGAGAAGGCCACACTTTGCCTCGCACATGCAATGCGTATCGTTGGATAGTGCTGTCCATCTATCTGTATCTTGTTGTGTAACAGCTGATCATGTCTATAGGGAAGATAACACAAGCACGAAACGGATATTCCACAATGAGCGGCCTAATTTCCACGATGGGAGGTTTACCGCCAATACCAGGGTTTTGCAAACGCATGTCAATTTTGAAAGCGAGAGTGGGGCCGCACTGGGGAATTGAGCCTCACGTCCAGCATGACTGCCTGCGTCACGGCATTGCAAGCGCCAAACACGCTTGCGAATGACCGTGCAGCAGTGACTGCCTCAGGGCTCGAAGGATGTGAGGACCCAACTTGCGCGTTGCTGCCGAAGCTCGTCTGAAGCCGTTTGCACAGCTGCATGATATCCACCGCGCGCATCCAAGGAAGGTACGACACAAAGATGTTTGCGAAAACTTCTCGCACGGTGCGCTCCACCTCGGCCCATGAGTCGTCCGTTGACAAGGGCCGCTTGGGCCCCTTTTTCGCGGACTCCTGAGGGTCACCCTTCAGCAGCATGGAGTGCATGTTCCTAACCAGCGCTTCAACGCCTTCCGCAGCGTCTCTGTCGTCTCGGTTGTTCTCTGTCGTCTCTGGCGCATCAACAAACGCCCACACGTTCGCAAACCCCTTCCCCTCCCCTTCGAAGGCGCTTTCAGGGTCTGCGCACGCCCCGCCTGGGTGATTGCGGCCCTGAGCATTGGCTCCAAAGTGGTACGACGTAGCCCCATCTGAACCCGGACTTGTTGCTTCCGACGCCCCTGCTGGCCTCCCAAAGTGTGTTGGTATGTCAGCGCGGCCTGTCGCTGCAGGCTTGTTGTGCGCAAGGACGACGAACGGCGTCTGAGAGGCACTGCTGCACTCGTCTCGAGCCTTTTCGAGCTGCTTCAGGATTGCTAGCAGTGCAGCCGTCTCTATGAGGGTTGCCAACCACATGGCTGTCACCTTTGCGACGCAGGCTGCATGCTCAAGCGCTTCTGTCAGTGATGTGTGCTGCCAAACGTAGGCGCGTTGAGAGTTGAGCATGGCATATGGTAATTCAGGCTGGTGCAGGCACGCTTGCCTCAACTCATGGAAACGGTAGCACTGATTCCCAAGTACTTCCTGGAGTTGCCAATGTCCATGTGGATGCTGTACATACAAAACATACACCATCATCATACGATTCTGGAGCTGCGGGTCTCTTCCCTCCATAGGGAAGGTCTTCAATTTGCTGGTGTGATTTGGACCAAATTCAAGGAGCTGCTGTGCTGCTCTCGCACGTCTGCCAGGGCTGTAGCAGATCAAGCCCACTCATAGGTGATACTGCATTCATGAGATGAAGCCCTTCCACATCTCGAAAGCCCCAAGAACAAAGCCTCTTCGTCAGTGCTGCACAGCGTTGCCCAGAGATGGCATAGCTCCCTCGTTAATGAATCCATATGGACCGTTTCCACCAGCACCGTGCAATAAGCTCATAGGGATGTCCCTCTTAATGCGTTGGGCGTTTGCTACATGCAACCATCGCAACGTGTGCCAAAGCGACACGGTCACACTTGTTCAACTTTCTAGTGAAAGCGATGATGTATGGAAACAGCGATTAATCCATTTGCGGGATGATTGCTGAGATCAATTCACGGCCCTGAGACGCACCAGGCGTGTCCATGTGTGACCTGATTGCGCCATGCCTTGTCAGCTCTGGGTAGGTCTCACATTCTATCAGCCAGTGGATGTCGTCAACCCGGCAGCCAAGCTGCTCGGCAACCATGGCTCTGTGAGATGTAAGGGCTTCCAGATATGGCTTGCTTGCGTCCATGCGACTCGCTGAAATGACTCTCTGGTGTTTGTAAACTTGTGGCCGACCACTTGAGAAGATGGAGCAGGGAGTGCTTCCCAAGCGACCGCTGTCTGCAGCTGGCGTAGCATTCGCGGTGGAGAACTGGGCATCCGTGCACGTTTGCTTTGATTGGTCCGGTTCAAATTCACGCACGCAGTTCGTCGCTGGGAATGGCTGCTTCCGCGTGTCCGTATGGCACGTCTTCGTGGCCGTGAGTGCGTTCTTCTGTGGCGCCTGAGAGCCACCTGGGAATCCATGCGGTTGTGCTGACTTTTCATGGACGATCGCCAACTGTAGCATTGATTCGCTGAGGCGAGCCTGGAGGGACAATTTGTGGGCTGATTTCTGCCCGATGGCCTGCCGCGCTTGCAATATTTGGGTTTCCAGGCTTGCAACCCTCTCTTGGTGCGCCTCCTGTGCCGCCTGCATGATTTCAATCCTTGAAATGGACAACGTTGTGAACGGAGGCCACGGCCGGAAGGCCGTCCGCACGCGTCGTCGTCGTGTAGTGCTAGATAAGAACCATCTGAACTTGTCAGCACCAAAATGACTATTCCATGTTCCAGAACCCTCGCCGTCAGAATGTTGCAAACATGCATGAGTATCGGTATTGGGCACGTGGGCTTCCCCTTAGGTTTTCTTCAACGAATCACGAATCACCAACAGAAGCTTGCCTTTCGTTTCGCCCGACATCTTTGTTGTTTTTGCCGATTTTTCAACCTCCTCATCTCCAACGAGGACATGTGAATGCCATGGACATCTTCGAACCCGCGACTCCCATCAGCCTCGCTGTTGTCAGTCGCATGGGTGTCGATATTGTCTAGAAACGAAAAGAACCCTGAGCTCCCTGCAGCCTCTGGTAGACTTGCACCGTACTCATCCATCATGCATTTACAAAGTGGCAATCACGAAGTTTGAACCCTCCAAACAGAAACGATGGAGCTATAGTGCGTGGCATCAGAAGGAGCTGAAGAGGCGAACGACACACGATGCAGGCCCAACACCTTGAAGCAATTGTAACGAGAGGACCATCTTACAAAACATCGAGTACAGATGACCTTCTGCATAAGGCGCTCGTCACACAGTAAAGCGTAACCCAATGACAGGGACTTAGAGGTCTTCTAATCGACCCATGTAAATTTGGATCAAACATTCAGTAGGAGCAACTCGAGCCCAATCAGCACTCATAAACCAAAAGATATATCGGCGGGGCATCTCAAAACATGTCGGCTTGTGCGATTCCTTGGCCCATGAGGAAAGCACGAGCGTGCTGCTGAAGGCCCTGTTTTTGAATCGCCTCACGACCAATCAGCACAGTTGTGCGCCCTGGGGCATGGATGACCCACGTTCCTTAGTACGCATTTCTATCAAGGACTCATATATCGTTGTTTTTGCCTGACGCTGCTCACCAGAAACAACGGCTCGTGGACAAGAGGTCGAGTCGAGTGCACCAAGGAGCATTACCAGAGTGCAGAACTTGACAGAAGAACAGTCTCCTGATCGGATTCTTCAAGACAAAATGTCAATTGCCAGTCCCACAAGTTTACTTTCATGGCGGTCCACCTTTGTGGCGCTTCTGTGAGCGTATCGCTTGTCGGTCGCTTGCCGCGCTGTGAGGCTGGAAGCAACCATATCTGCCACGCTCCAGCGCACGCGAGGCGTCACAAATACGCATAGTAATACAATTGATGAAGTCGGGTGGAGATGGAGCACATGCATCGCAGTTTCGGGTGTTTGGACTGTGCTGAGTAGTGCTGAATTACTTATGTGTCCACTTTGCATGCTCACGAACAAGCCAATGCGCAACCGCATTTCGCAAGCTAAGTCGCATTCGAAGCGTATGTCGCTTGTGTACCTGTGGTTTCAACTCGGCCTTCATTGGCGCAATATTCAGGGAAATACGGCTCTTCTGGCACGAGGTACCTCGAGTGGAAAACCCCAGTTTACCATCCCTGTCATTGGGTGTTACAAGCGACAGGGCTGGCAAAACAGGAAAAAACACAGAAACTAACACTGAAAACAACGTCACAAACTAAGACCAAACACACAAGAAAACCAGCAACCTAAGCTACGCCGGGATCTTCCTGCGGTGCATCACACCCTGCATGGAAGTCCGAGCCGACGTTCACGGCGATACGAGAGAGGGACTTGTAGTACATGCGCGCGTTGCCCTTGCACAAAGCACAGCTGAGCTCCCGACGGACGCCACGTACGAAGGCAGCCTTGGATACCCGGTTCCCCCCCCCTGCCGCCAAGTCGCCAAGCTCCGAAAGGAAACGCGAGGCGGCGGAGCCCATGCGGCCAAACGACCCCTGTCATTGGGTCAATTAGCCTAAAGCAGGTGCACGCGTCACATTCACTTGCTCATGCGGTTTAGTCATTCATTTGTGTCCACTGCCTCGGAGACAATCATTTGGGCCTGGTCGAATTTGGAGTGGCACGGGGGATAACAGCCCACTGCTGCAGTAGACTGGTTGCCAGACAGGCAGACGTTCACAGTGCATGGCAAGCCGGGTCACATCACAGGAACCAGGCCCTGGGTCCAGGGCCTTCAAGCGCCCGGCCCAGGCCTCTCGAGGCAGTGCTCC
Source organism: Nuphar pumila (assembly GCF_984573655.1). Taxonomy (NCBI): domain Eukaryota; kingdom Viridiplantae; phylum Streptophyta; class Magnoliopsida; order Nymphaeales; family Nymphaeaceae; genus Nuphar; species Nuphar pumila. The sequence continues at coordinate 17,619 of NW_028323197.1, read as the reverse complement.
AATACCTGCCCTGTAATGTCTTGTCTTGGAACATTGCCGAGATTTTGTAAGCAATGATCAGAGCAATGATCAGAGCGATTGCGCTCTAGGACCGGCACGAAAGCTTTGCCAGTTGCACCTCAACAAGCACTGCCACTTCTTCAAACTGCAGGGAGGGCATGCACATGCTGGCTGTAGGCATCCATACTGGCCTTCCCAAGTGACGGCAATGCACGACCTTCATATACACAATCCCCGGAATCAATTCCCTGCGTATAATTGAGGTCATAGTGTTTGTTTATGGCGCCCTTATGCAGAAGGCGCCCTTTACATTAGGCTTCCTGCGTCGCCCATGTGTTCATTCCTAACTGAGCGCTTGACTCTCACATGAACGACTTTTTGCTTCGTGACGTGAATGAGAAGAGCAAAGCAACCGGTGTTGGTGCTCTTCCCGGCAAAACACAAAGCGCATGCGAAGTCACTTCAAACATGGGCCAGATCTGTCACGAACGTACGTGCCCCAGGTTGAACTGCAAAGAAGCTGAAAAATCTCTGTTTTTTCTGCTCGTTCTAGCCACTGCCAGTGGCACCAGCGTTGGCACGGCATTTCAGGCTGGTTAGCGCCAGCTGCAGCCTCGTGCCGGGAAAAACTTGCCACACTGTGTAAATGCAACGAGTTCTTATTCCTGTATGCATTCCACGCACTTTCCAGGGCATACAAATTCACGAGCTAACATGTTTGTTTGTGCGCATGGTTTCAAATGCCATGGCGCGCTGTACGACATGCGGCTTCAACATTCTCTCCTTGGCCTGAGACCACATTTGCGCAGGTTCATTGCAAAGATAGAATTGGCAATATTTGTATGTGCATCATTATTAACATGCCCATCTTCTTGAAAATGTGACAACTTGTTGCATCATCAGCTCCATTGCCATGGAGCTGGAGCTCCATGATGAAGATGGACAACGCACCAACCCATCCCCTCTTGTTTTGGACGATGGGAATCATCAGAGACATCGAATTTCTCGAGCGAGCGTGTAGCAAGTGGCCACGACCTGACGGACTTGGTGTTTCAGCATCACCGTCAGGAGGTTGCGCTCAAACTTCTAGTGGGTGTCGACGACTTGGCACAAGCATACACAGCGGACCTAATCGTTAACGCAAAAGAAACAAATGTTTCAGGTGTGTGTGGACACATTTCTAACGTGGTGGAGCTAAAGATCAATGACAGCTACTTGCCGAGCCTTCGATCTCTTGGTACTTGCCTGCACCACCTGCAGGTGCGAAAAATTGTGCCTCACTTTCAATGAGCGAGTAACTTTCCCCCGTTCGTGTTTAGTACTCGTTGCGGTCCTGCTCCTTGTTCCGCTTGCGCAGTCTGAAAGTGATCGTGCGACCGGCCATCGCGACATCCATGCTTGTGTTCACGACCATTCATCCATGCCGCCAAGTTACCAGGCTACTCCACAGGTGTTCCGGATGCTCACCCCATTGCAGGACAGGAAGCACCTAATAGCTTGTATCCGACAACTCGTGCAAGTGACTCGTGCAGGTCCTCTGGGTGAGTCATTGCAGCCTCACACATTTGGACGGTTTGCGATTGCTACCAGACCTGTCAGAACTCTATGCAAGCTTCAATCACATCTCTGAACTGGCATCTATCGTGGATGCCCCTGCCCTGCAAGTCCTGGACCTTGAGGGAAACAAGCTTGCTGACCCACTTCAGCTGGACTTCTTGGGTGGGTGCACACAACTGAAAGCAGTCACACTTGCCAGCAACCCAATTGAAGGTATGAACGTCAAAACAACATGCAGTTCTCCGATGCGAATGTAAGAAGGAAAGAAACACGCCAGCCCAAGGCGGCATGCATCTCACCAATTCTGATGTACCATACTTGCTAGGCTGCAATAGCTGCGACCCAAGATACCCCCTTCGTACCCTTTACTCCATTGTCTCATCTTCTTAGGCAGGGCTGAACGGTGATGTCTATGACGCATATGGCCAACTACAATTCAGCGGGGCGAGCGATTTGAAGATGCGCAGACTGCTTGGGAGGCGTTGCTTCAGAGTAAGGAGCTGGCATTCTTTGCGCAGTTGCCAGCCGAATCTGGATGCGAAGAGTTGCAGCCGAGAGAGGGCCATTAGTGGGGCTTCTCATGTGCATGGATGGAAAAGTTTGGGCCAGTCGTGTCCTATTTCGATCACAGAATGAACTTTGTATTCGACCACGATTTCCAAGTTCTATTCCAGTGAGGGTAGCTGTGCTTTACCACAGGCCTGGTTGCTTACCGTGCACGAGTTATCGCTGCGGCACCTGAGGGCATCGAGTTTGTGGATGACTTCGAGGTGGCAGAGGGAGCTAAAAGAGCAGCGGTGGATGAGCTGGCCGCTTTATCTCAGTTGCTCAAGCAGACAGGCGGCACGGTCTGCACTACCATTGCCGAGAGTGCGGTACGCAATCAACCTCGTACAACTCAAGTCTCTGCGTCGCTTGACTGTAATGTGAAATGGCACAACAAAGCCATTAGGTACTTTTTCTGGCCTTCGCCCTCTTGTGCAGACAGCCTTGCTCATTGTCGAGCAACTGGAAGCCATCAAGAGCAGGCAATGCATGAACTGCTCACTGGCAGGTTGTGCAAAGCATATTGCATCTCCATTTGGTGATTGCCTTGCTTGATGGGGGAGGGTGTCTGCTGAAAGCTGGGCGCCAAGCAGGAGTTCTGGACAATGATGTTTTGTTTTATCTGACTACGTAGAATGCGAATGAAAGTGGTGCCTGTGAGAGCTACATCAATACGCTCGCTCCCGACAATTGACTGCTCCAATTCAAGGAAACACAGCTGCTCTGCAAAGGGTGAATCCCAGAGTGCTGACCACACAAAATGGAGTTTACAAATGCGGCAAAAGAGGCACACTCACAATGCTCGCTCACGCAGCACACAAACGGCGCATGCAGGACGAGGCAGAAGCACGCATCGTGGTGGAGGGCATGAAGCACAATCGAGGGGACTTGCTCAGCGTGCCCTGCAGCTCAACCTCCTCCAAGCCGCCGTCGGCAGGCAGCGCTGCGGACAGCGACGCCAGCATGTGGGGCAGCCTGGGCATGCGGCCTCGCAACCGCTGGAAGCGCTCGGACGATGTCGTCAACCACCCATTCCACCGCCGACCACGGCTGCTATGGCTCCCGTCCGCCGTCGCATGCGAGCAGCCGTAGCCGCCACGGTAGCCAGACGTCTGCGCGCCGGGATGGCGGCAACCCGCCCTGGCAGCGGCCGCCCGACAAGCGCGTTCGCGCGATCGCTCAGTGCGACTGTCCAGCCTCGGCCGGCCACCGCACTCGGCAGGAAGGAGGGCGAGGGGCTGGAGGATGAAGGGGGGCGGCGGAGGCGCCAAGGGCTCACGACGGGGTCTGGCGTTGTGATGGGAGGGAACTTGGCTCGGTCGCTCAGAGTGCATCACCGAGGGCAGAACGTGATGGCAGAGCTGGCCGCCAGCAAGGCGGATCTCGACGCTGTGGCCAAGATGCTGGATGATGCCGACGCGCTCGGCCGATTTCACCACCCTGCAGCAGGAGCTGCACGAGTGGAAAGTGTGCTCCTTGCTGTGCCCGTGCACATGCTTCCCACATTGGCTTTTGACCCCCATTTTCCTCCCAAACATTCCCGCATTTTCGGGCATTCTGGGCCGGAGGGATGACAGATTCTGGGAAAACGCTGTGCTGTGTTGTGCTGCGCCTCGCATTGCTACCGTTATGGCAAGGCCTCAGCATTTGCTTAACCCAGCTCGACCTCACCCTTGCGGCACATGGTTGTGCACACCCTCTCACCTCCGCAAGATTGAATCGTAGCTGTGGCACAGTAGATGGATGATAGGGTCTTGTGAGCATTATGTGAGGAATGCAATGTGAGCGTGGTGAACACTTTTTTTAAGCAGCTGACTTTCCTGCAGTGCCATTGCATTCTGCAGTGATTCAGATCTGTTCTGAAGAGCTGTTTTAAGAACTGCTTGAGGTGTTGACGAGTCTGAAACATGCAGAGGCATGCTGCGGAGATCGCAGGCATGGACATCCACGAATGCGAAGTCTTCAAGGCATCCCCTTCAAGCACGGACAGCGCACACGGGCGCAGCCCACTTGGACAACACAACACACCACTCCTGGACGACGAGGACCAAGTTGACTGCACAGGCCCTGCGCAACATCGTCCCAACACACCTGATGATCAATCCACCTTGCCAATGGCCCTCGAGTTCAGCGGTACTGGCGCGTCTGGGCTGTTGAGGCGTGTCCGGCACGCCAGCCAGCACAAACGAAATGGCTCGCCTACGGAAACGAATAAGCGTTCAACTTCCGAGCACCTCTGTCAACCTGCCGTCCAAGCGAGCGTGTCCACTCCCACAAGTTCTACAGAGAACGACGTTGATGGCATTCATGCTTGCCGCAGCGAATGCACGTCACCCTCTCAAGAGACGTTCTCTGGTACGGGGGGGGGCATCGAAGATGCAATGCAACGCATTGCCCTGAAAATAACCACCGGCAGGGCGCATGAGATGCCCAAGGACTCTTGCCTGGAACAAAGAGACCGCAGAGCGGAGGATAGCGACCCTGTCAGCTCATCATCCGACATTGGAATGCCAGCTGTGTCTCAAAGGTCGCAGCTGCGCAAATCGACTGCTGGCACTCCAAGCACTCGCACTCTAAGGGAGCTTGGGATTGTCTGCGCATCGGAAGCAAGCAAGCATCCCCCACCACTCGAAACTCTGTCCACCTCCACAGGAAGCGAACGGCATTGATCGTATGTATCAGCTTGATAGGGTGTGCTCGAGGGCAGGACAACTCCTGAGAACCCATCTAGCACATGAACCACTGCATCAAAGCCCCACTGCCAGGGAGTGCCGTCGGCGTTGAGCGAGACTCTTCGTATCGCATGCAGTGCTCTCCGCAATCGTGCGCTCTGCTTGAGCCAGCTGTGTGCCGTTATGCGCTGGTTTGCGATCTGCACCCGGATGTAGCTGTCGATTCGATGATTATTACTTCGTCACCTGCACTTTTGCCCAGTTTGCCGCCAGGTTTTCGGCTGCCTGACACCTCAGATTGATTGCAAACATGTATTGGAAAGTGATTTCCGCACCTTTCACTCGAACAACGTCGTGTTCACCGCTCACGTACGCACATGTGGAAGCACGCACAGTGTGTCCCTGGGCTTGCAATTAGCAGGGATAGTTTAATCAACCTAGAGCATCCAATTGGATAATATTCAACAGGGACGCAATCATGCCTCTCATCTCCTCTTAGCCAGTCTGGCCCATGAGGCCGTCACACCGTATGCGGTAGCTACGTGGAGCGATCATCGACGTGACATATCTGGCTGCCGTTCGCGGGACCAAGGGCCACAATTCAACTGAGCTGAAACGCGTGCCGTTACCAGCTTGCTTGTGTGGATATGCGTATGGGACAAAACCGTGACTGCAGACCGCATCGAAACGGCCAACTCCGCACAAACGGTCCCGGATCACGCGCCGAGCCATCACCAGGTGGGTCTTTGTGGTGACATGCCTTTTGGGTAATTGTCAGGCTAAGCCATCTCTGCTACGAGTGTGTATGCACCGCCGGCCGGCCTCGGGTTTCGTGCCCCGTTCTGTAGAAAACGGTTCTACGGTCTGGAGATAGTGCGGATAGCTCCGTCGGATAGCCCAAACCAAATGCTTGCCTGGTTAAAGCAGTGTAATGCAGGTGCTTGATCGTCTCAATGGCTCCAAAACACTTTTCCGACGTTAAAGCCGAACTCATCGCCTCAGTAGAAACTCTGGTGCTGTCGAATATGGGCAGACAAGTCTCGAAATATTCCCCCAGCTACTGCACCAGCACTTCTCACGACACACCATCCCAATTCATGAATTGATTAAGATGCATGACAATTCAGCAGCGACCGTAGACCAGTGCAGCATTTGAGACAACCATCAAGCCCAGGCGGATCGCAGGACAAAAGGAACACCGAGAACTGAGTGGCGTGGCCATCGTACTTGTGGACAATTCATGGATGGTATTCATTGAAGATCATAGGAAATGGGAGCGTGTACTTCAATTCCTCGTCCGTCTGGTACGGTTCTGATAACCCATTCCTTACCATGTGCATATCGCCAATGTCCCTTAGATTGGCGTCATTAGCCGCAGGCGTACCTCTTGTGTTTAATTTAACTCTGGACTTCTTTGCGTGCTATGCCTGCGTTCGCTGCTTTTCATCTAGTTCCCAGTCTTCTCGTTGTGCGCACCCGTGGACACACATAGGCGAAGCATACGTTATCTCGAGATTTGTAATGCAGGTGTAGACGATGCCGAGCGACCAATAATTTCAGTGAGAAGACCAGGGGAAGATACGAGATTGAAGCTTCCCAACTGCAAGGTCGTCCTACTAGGAAATACCGTACGTCCTTGCCGTCTCGAGACTTTCCGATCCGCATGGGAAACTGTATACATCTATGCGGGTCGCAGACGAGCGTAAATGCTCCATACAGCTTCAATTCACAATGTGCTTGCCTTCGAAAGCTTCCTCCATTTGCTAGCCTAGCGTCGCCGCGGCAAGTTGTTTGCCCCGGACTTCGCGGTCGGTTTGTACGTACCTCCAGGCTACCCGGTGTCCTACTCATATCGCAAGCTCCATGCACATGGTATTTTGTTTGCGCGTGCCCTTGAATGACAGGGAATCCAGGTCGCCTCGTATACTTCTCACAGTGTGACGCGTGGTTGACGGTTGCCAGCCGCAACATATTCGGACATGGTGTGTCCTGACCGTTAGGCAAGTTACTCATGTGGAGGAACAGCTAGGTGCATTGCAGGATGAAGATAGGTTCCCACCATGAGAAGCATAACCTCCTGGTCAGGAAACCATGTTATCAACTTAGCCCGTGCTTTCAAACGAGCACTTACTCACGTGACACCAAGCATATGACAAAACTTTGTGGAGGTGTGTCATAATGTGTTATGGCTCCGAATCTGCCATGCTTTGTGATGCTTCCACCGCTGGACTCTCTTCTCTCGTGTGCGAATGCGACGCAGTTGCGAAAGGCCATGCATAAGAAGCGACCGAGGAGTCCTGATGATGATAGTGTATACCATCATCATCAGGACCCCTCGGTCTCTTCTTATCTCAGATAACAACACTATTCTGAATAGCTTTTCTTTGCAGTGCGCAGGAAAGACAAGCCTTGTGCAGAGGTTCACGCGCAATCACTTTGACGAGAACCTCTGCGCTACCATAGGTGCTGCGTTCACCTCACACGTGGTGCGCCCCCCTCCCCCAAACTTACCCGCTATGCCTGCCCATGAGCTGGTTAGTGTAGCAGTCGAGTCAATTATAATTTTTGTGGTCCTGTTTTGTTTGCGCTTTCGATGTACACTCCTCCAGCCATCCAAGTGAGCACCCCATGCCAACACAGCACAAAAAAACAAGCTCGACTTGTTGGGGGCCTTTGTCTCGCTTGGTCAGTAGATGATGCTGTTTCTTCTAGTGAAATTCCGCATCCGCATGCACATCCACCTCATGAGATAATGCAGTACATGTTGTCGGGGTACGCGGGGCAGCCCTGGGCGTTTTGCTGTTCGTTGAAGCCCAGGTACCCGAACCAACTGTCAATCAACAGGTATCTCGAGAGAGAATAACAAGAGAGAATAGCAACTACACATGGGTTATTGAGTTGTTGCCACTTGAACAGCCAACAGCGCCACACACACCCTGCATTGCGTCTGCAACTTCCTGTCATGTGCCGTTGTTTTTGCGACCACAGCGGAGCGTGCAGATAGATTTCCCGGATAGGAGGAGCATGCAAATGGACATTTGGGACACAGCAGGGCAGGAGCGATACAGGACACTGGCTCCCCTCTACTACCGCAATGCAGCGGGGGCAATCATCGTTTTTGACATCACAGACGCTGACTCTTTCGAGAGTTGCAAAACATGGGTCACTGACTTCCGCGAGCAGCGTCCGGCCTCGACTACAGTAGTCCTGGTGCGTAGCCGGAGCAGCTGGCACTGCTTGATGTACCTAGCGTGGTCATGGAAGCGGCAGAAGACATTTAGCGGAGTGGAAACTAGCTTGTGAAGCAATACTCGGAGTTTGCAATGTCCATGGGACGCAAGGTGGTTGGTTGTGCCAGTGACTGTTCCATCAGCAGTACATGTGAAGAGCAAACTGTGGACTTACGTGATTATTTTCCTGTATTTCCAGCTTCAAGGGGAGCAGCCGCCAGTGAATTTGCATGAACTACTGCACAATCAACCAATCTCCATGTGGATGCGATCGTGGTTTGAAAGCGATGCAGTCGCATCACTAGCACGCTATCACTTGGCTGGGACTTTCCCTTGCAAGGTGAATGGTTGTGTATGGGGGCTGTTCTACCGCGCTGAGGAAATCTCAGAGGATGTAGATGTGGAGTCCACATAATGACGATGCTGATGTGCTTGATTGCTTATGACCTGCGCCATCTAGTCCTGCTCGTATCTATGTCATTTGAGTATCATGCTGTTAACAACAATCCTGCATCCACATGGACATTGGCGGCATGATGATGATTTATCTTCAAATCACACCACATCTGGACATTCAGCAACTCCGAGTACTGCCTGGGAGTCTGTGTTGCCATGTGCTGCGATGTTGTATGGTCTCATGGAGGCGTGTAGACCTGCCTGTTGAGAACAGACCGATCGTAACCAAGATGTCAGATTCGGGGTGCGCTGAGCTTGTACCTTGCTTCCGCATCTGTGCTCATGTTTTTCAAGCGCTTGACCTGCTTTCTAGCGATCGAAGCTTACGAAGTTTCACTTGCACGGCGGTTGAAGAACCAGTGCTTGCAGGTGGGCAACAAGATGGACCTTGAAGGCCAACGTGCTGTTACTCAGGAGACAGCAAAAGATTACGCACAATTGAACAGTCTGTTGTATATAGAGACTTCAGCCAAGGAGAATTTGTTTGTGACAGACATGTTTGAACTCCTTGCCTCTAGAGTGTTGGAAAGATTTGGACCATCATCTCCTCCAGCCATGCATTGAGCTCGTGATCAGCTGGTTTGATTGTAATATATGCCGTTTGAAGGTCTGTGACACAAGTCTGTTGTTCTTGCCTTGCAAGGCTGAGGGAGGAGATGCCCTGCCAGCTTCGTCTGATTCGTGACATCAGTACAATAATTTTATTCTTCAAATCAAAATGGCGGTAGTAAGTAGCGTACTTGCAGTCCTGGAGTGAAATCTCGGTGTCTCTGGAACCAACACATGCTCAGACTTCTGTCATTCGTGATCCCCTGTTATGATTATTTTAGTTGCTGAGCACCTGTCGTTATAGCTCACATAAGCTGTACAGGTATGCATCTTGTGGGTGTTATGCTACGACTTCCTTCTTTCTTCAAGGTCATATTCTTGTACGAATAGGAGAGGGTCAGATAGCTGCTATATCTCATTAGTCATTATTGCTGGCGTGGCGGACATGGACAATGTGGACTCGTATGCGCAATCAAACATGTCAAGAGAAGAGGAGCTATTCATTCGTATTTTATCGCCTTGCAAAATGTTCCTGATACATGCAGGAGTGGTTGCTTCCGGCAAGACTTAGTCCTTGAATATTGTGTTTGCACAGGCCTGCGGGGTGTCACGCCGACCTTGCCCATTAATGGTATCGCTCCCCTACGTATCCACATAAGCACACACTGAAAAGCAAGGAGCTGGAAGACCTTGAGAAGGTTCCTTTCGCGGTGTCTCTATTCCCGTGAAGGCCTCAAAAGCAACGCAGTTTCTGAGTATCGGTGCGACTCGTCCCAAGTGGCAAACAGGCAATCGACATCACCATGAACACCATGAACATGGAACGATGGTCTCCACCAGTTCTGTCCTCGCATTATCGCGCTTTAAGAAATGATGCCTGATGGCTATGTATCTCATTGAAAGGGCACGCTTGGCTCCTGCGGCAGAAGTTTGCGTACTTTGTTGCTGTGACGAACCCCAGGAACGTTCGTTTCGAAACCCTGTCGCATAAGCATCCCACGCAAGCTCACCAGCCGGCGTGATTACAGCAGGCGCGATAATGTGCGTACACATTCCTTCACAAGCTCGTTTCGAGGTCTTCGCTATGCCAGTCATTCCTCGAATTTTGTCAGCTGCACGCACTCGCACTGCGGCATCGCCCCTGACCAACAAGAGGGCTTCAGATTGTTTCTAGTTTTTTGCTGGCTTCACTACGGAAAAAGCAGGACAGGAAATATGTGATGTTCAAAATGAATGCCACCATGTGATATTGGCCTTGCATGTGTCTCAAGGAGCAACATGGTACGTTTTCGCACCGCGATGCACATGCGCGATGTGTACAGGAATGTGCACACTATGCCCCTTCGAGATAAGGGTACACTTGTCAACGTAAAAGCCACCTGAAAGAAACAAATTTACACATTGTGGTGGCGAGCTCCAAGGAATTTTGCGTTTGGACCCAGATAACTCGAAAGATGGACACGTTGCGTCACCGAGACCTCGCTCGTACGCGTTGAAGCCAGCACACCATAATATAGCTGTGTGCAAACCAGTGTTCCTCTTAAATCTATATACCCAGTGTCTACTGTTGTCTTTCAACTTCGCTTGCCATGGATTTCTTCATCACATAGTCGTCAAATTTGACAATCTCTGGTTAGTCGGTACCACGACTGACACGGTGCGCGAACAGACTATAGAGGTAGTCCCGACGAGACGAGGTTCCGGTAAGAGTTTTGCATGCTGGGGCAAACCCCTTCGCGTTTGAAGGTATAGTTTGCGCCCGATGTAAGACAGGCTTGCTGCAAACTGACGCGTGCCCTAGTACTGTGTTAAACCCCTTCAGCTCGCGCTCCCCGCCCTTCAGTTCGCGTCTCCGACACTTCCTATTTAAGTGACCTGTACGTGTACACATGGCTCGCATGCGCCTACATACACGTTTGATCCGAGTGCAGTTGCCAATTACGAAAGCGGTCTTACGCACGAGCAGGCGGTCCTCAACAGCTAACCGCATCAAGAACCTGACCCAGCATGGCTCACAACTCACTGGCATTCCTGGTACTGGCCGCGCTAGCCGCATCAGTGCTGGCAGAGCCTGATCCTGCGAGCATCATGACCGTTACGGAACCCAACATGCTGCAGCTCGCAGTGCTGTCCTCCGCTCCATACATTCGCATTGCCCGCCACCTAGACTTGCGGGGTGTCAACGCAGGGACGCCCAATGAAGGCACCCTGGTCTTTCCCACAGGCTTCAAAGAAATGGTCATCTGGGTGCGCATCCCCGGTTATTGCCCCATTTTGGTATATCTCTTCATGCCTCTGGAGACCATATGACGCTCTGTCCTGGCGACGTGGGTGGAAGATTATGTGACTCGTGATCCTGAATGTGTGGTGTAATGCTGGCTCATACACTTGCCAAGATGTTCAGGCGCCTTAAAAGAGCCAGCCACTTGTGCAAGTCTGTCATGAGGTGATGTTGTGGTCCTGATGGAGTGTCAGGAAATACACCTGCTTGCATGCCTCTCAGTTCGTGCGAAATCTCAATCAACCACACTGCCCGTCTGCATGTCCGGTCAGACATTGTCCTTGTCCTGCCACGCCAGCACTGCCATCTCGGAACGCATGTCAACAACAGTCAACAACCTTGTGGAAGTAGCCTGACATGACATGATAGCCCATTGTGAACCTTGCGGGCGGCAGATGAATTCCATGGGGATTGCAGGGTGAGTGCCCACCCGATGCCCAACTTCCCAGCCTGGACTCTTACACGCGCATCTACAAAGACAAACGCGACGGAAAAACCAGCCCTGGCTACGGTGCGTGTGGCATCTACAGTTCTGCGCCAATCAGACAGACGGACCCCACACACGCAGTCTTTTCCATAACCTCCGGAACCCTCGTCCTCTCCAACCTGCTGATCCATACCGTGTACTACAACACCACGGGCGTCGAGAAGTTCAACGTTGGCATCAGCGTGCAGAACGCTCAGCTCTGGACCGTGCAAGTGCTCTTTGCAGGCTTCTCACAGAGCGCAGTCTACTCCCTCGACTCGGACGTCTACATGATAGGTGAGAATCTTCCATGCTGCAGTGACTTGCATCGTAGTATGTCGCGCTGGCACAGCTTGAGCGACATGGCAACCGCTTTCCAAAGGCGCCAGCCACCAATTACATGATCACTGGCTTCGTTTGTTGCATGTTCTGCAGCTTTTTCCCAACGATTGGGTACACTACCCTGCCGCTCGCGGCTATCCCATGTTTTCGTAACTGTCGCTTGCAAATCAACTTGCATCTGCTGACAACGTTGACCCGGTCATGCCCACGCTTCACAGCATCAGCCAAAACACAGCAGGCACTGCCACGCCCGTCGCACTAATCCAGGAATTCTTCACCTCCCCGCGTTGACAACGATGACACGCGAGTTCAGGTTCGTGGAATTATCAGGCAGGGCTCGGCCAGTCAGGGCCGGAGTCCGCCGTGAACTTCCTTGTCAAAACGGATACTGACACGCCGCCAAAACTCATTCTCTCGGGCACGATCTTCCACGCAGACTTCCTCAATCAGTTCAGCCCCATCTACGTCGGCCGAGCAGACGACGACGGGCAGGACACAACAGTCGATGGCATCCACGGCGTAAACAAGGCATTCCGCGGCTCTCCGATGATCATCACGTACAACTCACTGCAACACCTGCACTACTTGGATGGCGAATTCTCGGCGCCAGGCAAACCCGGGTCCGCAATCCGAGGAAACTGCACCGGGATCTGCGTGTGGTCTCAGACGGATGTCGCATCCATCCAGCTCTTCCTGAACGTGACGGATCCCGTCGAGAAGCACGACGTCCAGTACACGCAGTTCCAAGCTGAGTTCCCAGGAGGCCTGCGTCCCACCTCCAAGCTTGTGAACGATCTCACATGGAGCGAGATCGTCCCTGATCTTGCAGCTCATCAGAATTGGGTAGCGGAGCTTACTGCGGTGAGTACCAGATCCAAGTTATTTGCATTACACGAGACTTGCTGCACTGATTAGAGCATGATTAATTCCCAAGTACTGCTTGGAGTCGCCAATGCCCATGTGGATGCGGTAGTTAGTGTTGTGATAATCACCATCATCATGTCGCTTATGATCTGGGAAACGGATCTCGGTAGAATACATGTTTTCGTATAACCTACCGATAGGTGTCACACAAGGCTTGAAGCTTGGGAACAGGTTGGGTCCAGCTAACTCAGACTAAATCTGTCTGCCCCTTGGTCCGGGGGCCAGGGATTTGTTCGACTGTGGACATTCACAACTTCATGTCTGCGTGGCACAGCACCCAACTCAAGGCTCCAATTCACCAACTCTCTACTCATTGTTACTGGCACAAAGTTGCCACATCACCTGCTTGGTGTGACTGCACTGAACCCTTCACAACCTGGAACCTGATGCATGAAAATGCATGAAATTGCAAGGGCAGCAATGACAAAAGCTATACTACGATCACCTGACCGTATTGGGCTGCAGATAATCTCAGTGAGAATTCTTCACATGGTACTGAGTCGCTCGTGGCCAGAATGCAATGCAGCACATTTGAGCATTGGTTCAAGGGATTTGCACCCTCACCTCAATGCTTGCTCACTACTGCAGGTGCATTTGGTCTACAGTACTTGGAATTAAGGGCTTGGCAGAAAAGTAACGAGCATCAAACAGCTGCTTGCCAACAATGGCAGCGTGGCAATATCTATTGGAAGCACGAGTGAGCCCTCCTCGTGGACTTGCGATCGAATGACACGACACGCAGGTTTGGTAACAAATAACGAATGACTGACAGTGGCATTGTTGGACATGCGATTTGGGCAAGTTTCTGCGCAGCGGTGCGGAGAGCGAAAATGGTTTGCCATGCAGGTCGGTGTGCATGGTGCGGAGACCATCGTGGACCCGCTGTCTCCCAATGCTGTCGTTGCAACGCCGGTGCCAGCAGCAGCAGAAGCACCAGCTCCATCTCCATCGCCGGCCCCAGTAACCTCCAAGAAGAAGACGTCCCCGATCATCGGCGTGGTCGTCGGGGTCGTGGGTGGCTTGTTGCTCGTGTGCGGCGCCATTGTAGGAGTTATGTACTACCGCCGCCGCCGCCGCGCCACGACCGGCAAGTCGGAGGCCTCACCAACCTCGTACGACTCTAAAGGCGGGGCAGCCGAATCTGCTGACAAAGAGACCCGCTCTGCGACGAAATCCGCATCGAGGAGCGCTGTTGATGGCTCTGTCCCGCCCGATGAAATGTCCTCCACTGCAACCTCCCAGGCCCCGCACAGCCACAACAACACCCCGTTTGTCGCCATTAACGTCGACCCAGCAAAGAGCCCAAGCCAGAAGCATGGTCCCCACGAATGGGACCCTGCATTGCTGGGCACCGACCCGTCGTGTGCGCAGTCAGTCAACAGCTCTACCAGCGGACAAAACGACCACTCCTTCGCACGACAAGCCCCTTTCCAACCCCCATACATGACACATGACCCTCGCTACGCGCAGCACTATCCCTGGGGATCCCCCCCTGGGTACGGCCCTCCGTATCCTGGCCCGTATCACTGCATGCCGCCCCCCCCTGGTGGTGCCTATCCCAGAGGCGGCGGCTCTCTCACCGGCAGCATATCCTCCACCGAAAATGCCAAGCAGCTCGGCAAGGATGCGCACCATGACGGGTGCAGCGAGACAGACTCTTCCATGATGAACTCCATGCCCTCGAGCATTGCAAACCGGCTGCCGCACCACCTGGCAAGTACGATCCAGCCCATCCAATGGAAATGCTTTGCGCCGCAGTCCCCCCATGGCCATCTTGGCCACAACAACTCACACGACAACACGACATCCTTCACAAACGCCTCTGACGTCGCGCCCACGGGCGCTGACTTGAACAGCACGCACCTGAGCGCGGCCCCAAGCCTTGGAGGAGCTGCTGCACGGCTGCGAAATGCCTCGCTCACCGAAGACACCCGCAACACGAACCTCAGTGTAGGCAGTGACAACGTGGCGAGCGGAGGCATGCTGATCTCTGCAAACCTCATCCCGACGAGCCAGCTTTCCAAGTTTGAGGTGCTTGAGCGCCAGTTGGACTTGTTTGACCGCAAGAAGAGCGGCATCTTGCTGAACCGCTACAAGATGCAAGGACCCCAACAGCGCCGCTATGGAGGTGTGTTTGCAAAGCATGCTGTCGAGAGACTTTACGGCTCCTTTCATGATGATGGTAATGAATGTCTTTGTACAACACATGCGCTCCGAGAACTCAGCATCGGCCTATGCAGGGGCAATGCTATCATGTACCGGGCTCTCGTCAAGTTTTAGCTCATTCAAGCGGCCGCGACCTTATGACAGGCTTGCTTGTTTCGACCGCTGACGTTCAACGAGCTGTATCACTTTTAATGTGTAGTCTTCTTTGCTGGTTGACTATGTGATGTAAATGATGGGGTGTGTTTACAACACAACCGCATCCACAGGAACATTGGCAACTTCAAGAACTAGTTGGGAATCAGTGCTACCGTTACCATCACCTGAGGCAATCCAATCTTTCAGAAATGCGAATGAACTGGTTTGCGCGTGTCATATGTTGGTCGCAATAGGTCATGAGTCCGCGGATGGGCGTGCAGGGCAAGGCGTGGTACAGTTTGCCAAGATGGTGTACAACACAAAAAAGAAGGTGGCTGTCAAGTTCTTTCTCAGCCAGTCGGCGTTTGAGACAGAGCAAGCACTGTACCAGAACAAGCGCCTGCACAAGATCTTGCCACCCGTTGATGAGATCATCAGCAACTCGGACTCTTCTGTCCGCGACCCCACTGGCAAGTACGTCCCTTGGTTACTATTTCTGTGCGACTGGCTGGCCAGTTCGTTGGTCAGCCCATGCTGTGTTCCCGATGATGATGATATATCTTTCATGGCCATCTAGTTCTTGCTGTCGTCTATGTGAGTAATGGTGTGTCAGTTTGCAACACCATCGCGTCCCCATGGACATTGGCAACTACCAAGTACTTCTTAGGAGTCAGTGCTACCATGACCACCACAAATGCTTTGTTTATTAGCATTGGTAGTTGTTAGCCGTTCAATTCTCCATCGATATTGATGTGCAGGTGCAGCCGACAGGGTTTTGCGATCAGTGTTATGCCCATGGAAATGTGTGTGGGGAGGTGTGGGGCTAGATTTTTCAGGCGCATGAAGTGGGTGCTGGACATGGAGTTGTCTGCATGTGCGCCGAAGAGGTGACAAGTTGGGGGCAGTGAAGATGCACCGTGAAGGAGTTGTAGTGAACACCGTCCATGCCGATGCGTCAGCGTTGAGAAACGACACGTACCCATTTTCGTCGGTGTCGTCAACATCATGTGAGCTTTGCATATGTTTGCTCATGCTTGTCAATGGCACAGTGGGGGCATCGTCAGGCACTTTTCTTTGTGGGTCCGTATCCCTAAATTTGCATGATTATGTGGGAGGATGCGGGACTCGTGCATGCAGTATGTCCTGAGCCTGTGCGCGAAGGACATAATGCTGGCTGTTCTGCAGGCCGATGCCGCCGTTCGTGGTGATGGAGAAGGGCGAATCGTTGAACGAATGGTCGCAGAGGCAGACGCCTAACTTTGCGAGCTGCATGCAAATCATCATGCATATCGCGGAGCATGTGGGCGAGCTACATGCCCTCGGCTACGCTCACTGCGACTTGAAACCCACCAATACTATTTGGCTCGTGTCGCGCAACGAATGGACCATTATCGACTTTGGTTCTTCTGGACCATTGGTGCGTTTCTCAGCGTTGTCCTACAGCTGACTCATCAATGTCATCATTGCAGCCCGCGGTGAAGTTCTCCCTTGCAGTTTCGCCACGGTCCATGGGGACACGAGGACAAGCGGTTCCCATGCACCGACATTCTCGACGGCGCATAGCCATATATGCTATCAACAAGTGGTGCAATCTCAGAGATATAGCAGCGCTGTGCAGTGGTGCTGTCATCACGTGGTTGTGGATTCTCTTGTCACTGCTCTAGGTACCCTGCTGACCCAAGAAATCACTGAACATTTGGCACAGCCATTGGCATTGACTGCGTGATATCTGCCGGCAAGGAGGCGTTACGCAGTGCTATACAGCGGTGCCATACAAAGTATCACCAAGTTGTTCAGTTCTCAGCGCAGCTGTTCCTGCTGCAGGCTCCGAAATCCCTCTCAGCATCAGCTTCGGCTACTCTCCACCGGAGGTAGTGCTAGCACACCTCCAACGCAAGAGGAGCATCCACGTGGATGGTGCAATCGACGTATGGTCCATCGGCGTCATGGCATGGGAGCTGCTAACAAACACCACTGCGTACCCACGGGGCGCTGGCCTCTACGACGCCGTCGTGGATTCCGTGACAAAGTCGGGCGAGTTGCTTCCTTGGGAAGACGAGAGCTCTCCGGAGTTTCAGTCCAACATGAAGAAGCTGGGCTTCATGCGGGAGTCGCTGCTTCTGATGCTGCAGCGCAACCCTGCTAGCCGCCCCACGCTTCGAGAGATCAAGACCATTTTCCGACGTGCTTTACAGCAGGAGTCGCTTGTCACTTGCCCTGCCCCCATCGCATCGCCCGGGTCCTCCCCGACCACAGAGCCTCAAGCGCCCTGAGCATGTCATTCCGCATTTTGGC
>NW_028323196.1:0-100055 GCF_984573655.1 Nuphar pumila | reverse complement strand
CTGCCACAGACATGGCGTGGCGGTTGCACGGGACGACCTCTGTGGTGGTGAGTGCAAAGGCCGCCCTCGGGGCGAGCGCCCCCCTCCCCTCCTGCGAGCCTGCAACACGGAACTGCTGGGCATGGGCGCCGACCTCCGATGTGTCAGCGCCAGGCCTGCGGCGCGTGGCGCCCTCGGCGCGTTGCTCCGCCACCCCTGCTGAGCCTGCACTGAGGTCTTCAGGACGCCACGAGTGGGAGGCGCCCCGCTCGACAGGCGCCCTCTGAGCGGTGCTGGCCGCAGGCTGACGCGGTACGGTGCTTTCACCCAGGCGCTGCTCGGCCCCGGCCAAGGCTCCGATGCCGGGCGTCGACTCCGCCTCGTCATGCTGCGAGACCCCTGCAAGGGTGCTCTGCCTCGCCGACTCGCGGGCCCTCCGAGCTGCAGATGCGGCTGTGTTTCGCTGCACGGCGGCCACAGGGCACCTCAGCTCCGCTGAAGCGCCGCCTGTGCCCTGCTGCGGGACACCGGCGGGCGCTTCTGCCGCTGCCGGAGACGTCGGAGGAGCGGGTAGATGTCCGAGGTCCTGCCGCAGGACTGCGGGGGGGGCCGTCACCGAACCGGGGGCCGCGTCTTGCTCCGTTGATTTCTCGTGAAGCGGCCCTCCATGCCCTTGACCCGTCTGATCGGCCGGCGCCATGGATCCATCCTTGGTGTACTCGGTGGGCAGTCCTGTTTGGCGGTCCGCGTGGAGTGTCGGCGCCGCTACGGTTTCGGCCGTGGCTGCTGCAACGCTGGGCAACAGCTCAGAAGGAATTGCATATGAAGCAGTCCCCATGTCCCGCGTCGAGCCTCACATCCACCCTGCAAAAGACATCACAACCTCCATCACTCGCGCCTAGGTGCATGAGGCACGCAAACTGTGTCGATGAGCCTGCCCACCCTGGTATAAAACACGTGTACAGAACAGGCTATGTGAAAGTTATGATGGCCAAGGTATACGCTTGCCTCTGGTATTGGTAGCCAGCGCTTTGCCAAACTGTGCAATTTTGTGGGTCCAGATGCCTGAACAATCGTAAATTTAGGGCACGAAAATGGGGCCGAAATCCAATCTGGCGAATTAGTGTTGGTGGCACCGATACCCAAGTAGAACTTGTTGTGAATGACCAAGTGGGTGCGGTCACGCTGTCCAGAGATTCATCATCTATCTCACATCGCACAGACATGAGCAGAACTAGACAGCTCAGGCCAACAGCAATCACGTTCGAAACAGAACAGCACAGCTCGTTGAACGCCGTCGTTCGGGATTGAAGCGGCATGATAACAC
Organism: Nuphar pumila; assembly: GCF_984573655.1. NCBI lineage: Eukaryota > Viridiplantae > Streptophyta > Magnoliopsida > Nymphaeales > Nymphaeaceae > Nuphar > Nuphar pumila. Next base: position 98,749 of record NW_028323196.1, on the reverse strand, counting down.
GGCCGACATGCAGCGCACAATGAAAGTGAGACTCTGCCTCTCATTCAATTCAGTATCATGTTTTGGGCAGCCAGCCACACGGCAACAGCAATGACATGAAGCACAACAAAGCACAACTCGATCGGAAAGGCCAATGTCTCTGCGCGAATGGTCTTTGACCAGTCAGGCATGCGTGGTCTCATCAACTTTCCCGACCGTGTTCGTTGCCTGATGCGCACTTCTGCGGATGTACATATGACATCCCAGCGACGTCCGTCCACCAACACGCATTGCCGATTGAACGAACGTCCAAGGGTCGCAGCAGGCGGCCAATGCGGGCATGGGATATACATGTGCTGGCTTTTCCGATTTTGCTATCCATTCGACGCCACTGACGCGCCAATTGCAAGCACGTAGTCGCATGATCCAAATGCTTGTAAGTGGTCGGCGACCTTAGTTGCGCATCGGCTAGGTTTACCCAAACAGTTGGTTTCATCTCGTATCAAGCAGCAGTCTGCTGTCAATACCAAACCCCGTATGAAAGGAACGCAACGAAGTGACGTTAAGTGTGTGCATTTGTGCTTGTGTGTTCCCTGTTTTGCAGTACGTTGAGAACGGCCATCTGTTAGGCTGTGCTGGCGTGAAAAAATTGTTTGCTGAAAGAAAAAACGCAACAAAGACCTGCGCATCAAAGCTCCCAAAGTGATCATTTGACATGATATGTAACACCGTCTGATGTGAGGTATGCAACCATGACGTAGAGTACCCTTGATGATGCGGGGCTGTCATCAAGGGTGAACCAACACGATGAAAAAAACAAGAATGCCAGCGCATGCGTGCGCACGCACATTCCTGTATCGCTACCTGGCAATACACATGGTAATTTGGTCGAGTTAAGTGCACGGAACCGCCAGTCATGCTCAGCAACTCAGAGCGACTTCTTCCAGGAACTTGGTGAGCAGCTTCCAAAATTGACGAAAATAAGCGGATTTGTTCGTGAAGAGTTCTGCTGTCATCGTCTCATGAAGAGAGGAGCGTTGATAGCATACCTTGGCACATCAAGGCGGGTGCGCCTGCAGCTGATGTATGTGAGAGCCTTGAATCATTCTGCATGAACAACGTAGCCACGCAACTGTACATGTATGCGAGACATTCCATTGTCATCGCGTCCCGGCCTGAACGAATTGAGCACTCAGTGGGATGTATACAGCGCTGGACCCTAACAAAGATGGAACCGCAGTGTTTTAGGTGCGTGGCCTACTTAGAGACACGAAGGGCACTGGCACCAACCACGTGCGTATGCAAGGCGGTGCCCTGGGTATGTTAACTCTTGCACTTACCTGTGGTACTGCGTACACAACGGAGACTGTTTGAGGTGCATGTCGGACACATGTTCGCTTTACGTGAGTCACTCGATAGGTAACGCATTTAGCCTGCTCAGGCATCAAAATGTGGTTCATGTGCATCAGTGTCTGCGGCACAGATATTTCCTTATCATCTTTATGCAAGTAACTATTTGGTAGCATGAACGCGCTGGTTCCAGGTCGCTGCTTATCAAACGCCTGCTTGGGGTTCGGGGACAGTACCGTTACCCGCGTCAAGACCCTGGTCTCGCTGTGCCTGAGCCTTTTTTTTTTGCACTGTAGAGCAGCACAGGTGTGCACAACAGTATATCATAAGTGGAAACCTTTTCATGTGCCAGTCATAACATCATGCCTGACGGGCGGCTACGTATCCATGCGTTGGTCTTTTCTACCATGGTGCATGTATCTCGAGAGATATGGCCGTTCAGCGACTGGTGGTTATTCACAAAGCATTGTTCAAAACTAGAATTACTCCATCACATACATTTCTGATCAATCTGCTTGCCTACTGGCCGAACGCCGATGGTGTTCAGAGGCACGAACATCCTCCCGGGACCTCCCAAGATGCATAACAAGTCTCGCCGGGCATGGCCGCTCGCGAGCTGCCCCTAGTCAACATATTGGACGATACCGTTCTTACACAAACATAGGTGTATTTCATGTCGTTTTCTCAGAGGAACCACAGCCAGTATGCGTGCACTACAGTGCACAAGGTCACCGCCCTGCTTGCAGCACGTATACGCACGCCCAACTTGTCTTTGGACATCGAGTTATCCACCGCTCATTGCCCCACACTCCCAAAAAGCTAGCTGCGTAAGGCTGCTGTAAACCTATTTGAAGTGGCTCTTTCATCTGCCAAAGCCACCACCAGAGACACCGGGTCTGCACTTGCTACAATAGCTGCCCATGATCCATGACGGCCAAGTTGTACGTGGTCGTGGAGCTGCGGCGAAGAGATTGTTACATGATTGGACGTGTGCTCACTTCCAAGGCTTGGTGCCAAAAGCAGCACCATCATCGCTATCCACAACTGTCACCCGGGTCACAACCGGCAGACAGACAAAAAGATAGACAAGGAGAAGCGCGTATCCATGTGAAGTCGGAAGGGAAGGCACTCAAGCAGGTGGTGGTGCACCTCCGGAAAGTACCCATCGCCAGTGGAATGTTCAGGGCTTTACCAGACCTTGGTTTGCGGGTCTAGATGCCTGAAAATGCAAGAATGTTTGGGGCAAAAACGGGGGTCGAAACATAGTCGGCAAAGCACCCTGACATGTTGCATGTTGTGCTCGGCCTCCTTTGGGGGATGCTGCATCCCTTTTCAAGCAATGTTACAAAACGTCAATCCTGTCAATGTCAGTCCAGTTATGCTGCACAGCTGCTCGAACGCAGCAGCATAGATGTCGAGGTATTTATGGTCGATTGTACACCGGTGCCTGAGGCCGCCAAGATGGCAGGACATTGTGGCTGCTTCAACCTCAGCACTGAAAAGGTGAAGGTGTCGTAGGTTAGAGAGATGGGAGAGGCTCGACAAGGCCTCGTCTGTCAACTCTTCCAGCCGACAACAGTCCTCGATGGTAAAAGATGCAAGCTTTGCGCGAGGAGTGACAGCACAGCGTCGCCCAGGCAGCCTGCTTTGAGAGTGAGCGTGTTGAGATTTCCCGGATGGTCAAATGTGCCAGCGCTTCATCGAATCCATGTCGTACTCCGTCAGTTCAGAGTGTGGAGGCACGTAAGGGCCAAGAGGGCTGTTAGGCTGTGCTCAGAGATGATGATGCTGGTAATGTATCTTTGTACAACACTACGTGAGTAAGGTCCGCCAAAAGCGTAGTCGTAGTTACGACCGGAGTTGGAATTAACTCCGACTCCGGACCGTAGTTGAGCCCATGTTTTGGCAGTATACGGTAGGTCCTCCGGTCCATTTCCGGTGGCCATTTGGACGGCTTTGTGTTAGCTGATGAAGCCGCATGATATACCAAATCACTCCTTTGATGATGTTGAGCTCAAATACGCTGAGTTTGGGCACTTGGGATGTCATTGGACCCCTTACCTATGCGCCGGTTTCCAGAGATATCTCGACAACCCTAACTCACAAGTGAGTGTCGTTCGCCACAATCGCAATGAATCTTGGGGAGTTTTGATCGTGTAATGCTCATACAATGCATTTGCAGCGTGTTTCTGCATTTCAATAGCCATGAGTGATTCCGAACGGGGGTCCACTTGACCGAGGGCTCAGCTAGCACACTTCCCAAACACCCGCTTTACCTCGACGACGGTCCAGACGATAAGGGTTTTCGAAAGATCAGGATCGTTCAGAAGTACAGCAAGAGGGAGTACTCCCCCGACGCAATTGGTCTGCTTGGGGTCAGTTGTACACCAAGACACGGTCCAAGTTGGGCCTTGACAAGGCACAGGCCATGATTTACATCAAGGCAAATAACCAGCATGCAGCCGGCAAGGCAGGTGATGTGGCAGATGTGGCTGTCCTCCTTGGCACCATGTCGCTTTAGTTCTAGAGCGGGAAGTGTCCAGCGCATTAATAGCTGATGCTCAGCGCTTTGACTTGCAGCAGTTTGTGATCCATGACATACAGGGTGGAGTTTTATTAGCTATACACGGTTGACGTCACTGAGCTGACGGGTGATCCTGACGTCACCATCACACTTTTCTCACACTAACGTCGCGCCCATTCTGAAGCCCACACACAACGGAATCGAATGCGACCGGTCTCATTGGAACCAGTGCTCAAAATAAGCCATAGCTCTGTTGGGAGTGTTTGACCTAGTTGTGCATACTTTGGCAGATATATTTTTCGCGGATTTCACATCGCCCGTACAGGGTCAAGACGTTGAGCAAATGTGCTGAAAAAGCGCGAAACGAGTAGGTAAAGGCGGTGCCTTCACCATACGCCCCGGGCCGAGACGCGTCTGTACATATTTTTAAAATTACAATCGGATAAGTATTGAGGAAGTTGTGGTTAGGGGAGTGCCGGAGATAGTCATGACTTTGGCCATAGGGTACTGTGCCTTAATCAGCTCGGATGGAGGCGAATGAGGGCTCTATGGACAGGTCTCAAGGCGTACTACAACGTTTAGAACGGCGGGATTTTGGGAAAATGAGTTTCCAGACCACAGGTGTAGCTGTAAGATGGGCTACACAACAGCAGGTTTTCGCGCGAAACATGGGGTGACTTCATATGGGCCCTACTACCCGTGGCACACGCTACAGGCCATGTACTTTTGGGAGTGATGTCAGAACTCACATTCTCATATTCCCACGCTGCGAGCATGTGAAATTCTTTCATCTGTGCACGTGGGGGCTTGATTGTGTGGCACGGCGACTACGCGCACGTACAGGCCAGCAATCATAGGACTGTATCTCCGGCCTCAGAGCGCACCAGAGTAGGAGACCGCCGCAAAAACATAGCAATTACACTTGTGTATGCTGTCAGGAGGGAGGGGGGAGCCCCTCGCCCGGTCAAGGGTGGGGGGGGGCCGAGGGGGCAGCCACCTTGGCACCCCGAAAATATTCGACTGCTGGGGGTATATGCTGGGTTTGGTGCTATGTAATGTGCATGAAATCGCAGGATTTGACATGTTTGAGCCGTCCACCATGTCAAGGGGCGTCTGGGCTGTCGATTGAGCCATTGCAAGGTGGGTGGTGCAAGTCAGCATGTCGTAAATGTTGCCAATTTCCTGTGTATAGCTAATAAAACTCCACCCTGTATGCCAAAGCAGCACTCCAGACCTGTTCACATCGTCTGCCTCACACTTGCTTCCCAGTGCTTCCCGAACCAATTTTAAAGCGTCCGTGTGTCGTTGAGTCCTCATAGAACGAGAGGGGACCCACAGCTTCCCTGCGGCTACCTTGATAAAAGCTAAAGCTGGAACCAAGCAATTTGGGACCTCCAGCATGCAAGGGATGCGCTTCATGAGGGCAGGCCACACCCGACCCCAAGCGGCCGAAACAAGCAGCTCACGAACAAGAGCTCCTGAATCCCCACCAAGTCCGAGAAGAGAGGCAAGCTCATGGGCGTCTGTTGCTTCCGTCCACCACGCCATCTCACAAGCCCCTTTCTCGGTGAGGCATCCTACCTAGACTGCAGCGCGAAGCTTCAACGCTTGCCTTGCCATACAGGGTGATGATGGCGGCTGCCAGAGCACATCGGTCATCACCGGCCGTGGGCACTGGAAGTTTGAGAAGGCACTCCTTGCAGCCAAAATACTCAGAGAAGAGGGCGTGGAACGAGATGGAATCTGCACAAGTAAATGGGTGGGTAAGCTATACTATGGTTGCCGGTGTTGACATGGCCAATGAGCCTTATTTGACGGCTACATGGTTTGGCAACTAATGCAGACTCCATCATACATGGTCCTAAGTGCTCGCGTTTCGGTCTTGCTGCGAGGGCAATGGGGACAGTATATACAAGCTTGCTTCTGTTGATGCGAATGATCCTCTTGCCTGGCATCGCTAGACAATATCTGAATGAGTGGCAGCTCGTTCGGTGACCACAGCATGTATGCACATCTCCACAAGAACAAGCGTAGTGCTCAATATGCTGAGCACTCCATGCACAAGCACCTTGTTGGATATGTCACTTAGTCACCCGGGATTAGCACTCGATAGTACCCAGAGGAAGGGATATATCTCGTGCATCACTATCATGTCTAAGCTCCCACACCAAGGTACTCTACGGTGGACAACAAAAGATGAGCAACATGAGGATAGTACAACATGTGCAACTCACCTATCCTCAACGCTTCAACATTCTTGTTACCATGACAAGCTCAGTAGCAACATACATCTTCAAGTCGGGGTGTCCAGGGCATTGGTAACGGCTGTGCAAAAGCGTTGTTCTGAATGTCTTTGATGCACCTCTGAACAGCCGATTCCAGTGATGTCGCAAAAGCAAGAACGCTGCTTAAGGGCACAGCGTGACGCAGAATTTGACGAGTGTGCCGCACATGCCCCCAGCCTGGAGGGCAGCAACCACGTCAATGGTCGCGGGGATGCAGGCGACCCTCAACGGCAGCTCTCGTGCTGCAGGACTCGGCCCCGCGCAGGGAACGCAAGAGTGCAACGAGCAAGGCAGCCAGTCCGGAATCTGACCAACGTCTCCCTCATCAGGTGTGCAATCTTGCAGCAGCCGCATTTTTAAGTGCCCGACTGTTGCTGGCCATTCGTGCCCACATGCAAACAAACGGATCCATTTCCGTTCCTGTGGAGCTCAAATAACGTCCGGTGTACGCATGCCGTGTTGGCATCGTCTGGAAGCACGTAGTGACTGTATCATGTCACTTTCATTTGGGCAGAGCTCCACCAGGGCTTCGACATGAGGTGTCGATATTTGAACTGAAACTTTCTCCCACAAGTCTTGTGCCAGCACACCAATGGTGAACGAATGCAAGTCGGCCTTAAGAATACAGGCATATGCAAACCAAGATGCAGCATGAGATCAAAACAAAGTTTGCCAATGCTGCTGTTCACTTTCACAAGCCAAGAACCACAAGTACATTGCCATTGCCCCACGTATTAAAGTGGACATCAAGCGCAACATATATCCTGTCCAGTCGCAAGGAACAAGCAACAGCACATGCTCCATACGTCCCCAGGTACGCTTGCCTCAGGTGATGGTAGCGGCAGCACTGATTTCCAATTAGTTCTTGGAGTTGCCAATGTCCATGTGGATGCGGTAGTGTTGTAAAAAAGATGCATCATCGTCACATGTGAACCCATCTCACCCAAGGTTGTAGCGTGGCGCGACTTTGGTTGATCGAAGGCATCACCATGAGAATTGACACAGGACTGGCGCCAGCGATAACCTCTCACAGACTAGTCAGGGACAAGCCGTCTGACGACCCGGCGTTTCACCCCCAGCTCAAAGTCATCGGAAAAACCACATTCCCAGAAGCGAGGTGGAGTGGCGGGGGGCACATATCGCATGCGGTGTCGACCCGCAAACTGCCGTGCTCCAGCCCCCCCTCGGGCGCCTGACGGCCCAGCAGCGCCATCCACCCCGCATCCAGGGCATGTGAAGCCATCGATCACATCAACATCCATGCCCTGTGCTCTCAACGCTTCATAGAATTCCGCGCATTCCACGCATTCAAATGCTGGCAGCGCTTCTCTCTCTGCGTGTTTTCTCACGCGCTCCTCATACTTGTATCCCACGTGCTCTCCCGTCCGGACAGCGCGCCCCGTCCTGACATTGTATCGTCCAAGAGTAGGCGCGACAGCGGCGGAAGCGCCCCTCCCCCCGGTGCCCCCAGCCTCCCCAGGAAAGCCCCTGCCAGGGCCGATAGATGCAATGTGCAGCGGAGGAGGCCTGGCGGTCCAGGGGTCGCCGTTCCGCTCCCGAGCGCTTCGCGCCGGAAGCGCTGTGGTTGCATCCGTTCCTTCCTGCCTGGTCCTGGCACCCTCTGGTGCACCAGGGTTCTCTGCACTGCCGAGTTGCGCCATCGGCGACTGTGACAAGTCCGTCACAACCGCGTCAGCAAACACACCGTCCAGCACATCGGCAGGTGCAACAGGAGGTCGCACAGAGTCACGCCTCAGGTGTGTATTCCTCAGTGATGTGGCATGCACTGGATCGGCGGCTGGTGTGCTGTTGTTGTTGTTGTTGCACCTGTCAGCGCCGTGCTGCCTATTGCGAGCAGATGCTGTGCCCGCCACGGTAGGTGTGTGGGTGTTGTTCTTCCAAAGCTTGGGGACCGCTCCGGTACGCGTTCCCTGTGCCCCTGGAGCTGCGCGGCGGCCATGGGAGAGAGGCTGTGAGCATCCTTGCAAGGGGATCCGCTGAGTCATCCATGAGTCATCCAATCTTGTCATGGAGATAGGCTTTGCAGGCGCGGCGTGCGGCAAGTCCTGCATCAGATGCCGACATGTGTCATCAGCTTTCAAGAACCCTGCTATGTGACAGCATCACCTTCAAATGTATCAATACACTGTGAAATACAATGATACTATGATTGGCACTGTGTTCCTGTGGCTGGCACGATACCAGACAACCACGAAGCATCGTTGCAAATGCCGGATCGCAGATGGGGCTAACATCCGTTCAGTCACACAAAATCCTTCCAGTTGCTCAACAAGTATGGTCAGTAGGATAGGTCCTTGAAGGCGTTCTGCGAGCCCCGTGCAACGTCGACGTGGCGAGACGGCGGGGTTTGAAAGCGAGAATCCTGCTGAACGAGCACAGCCCTTGAGATTGAATGCATGGGTGTTGAAAACCTGCCTTCCGTTTTGTTGCTTGCAGTACAGGCTTTTGGAATGTTGACTCATGTATCTGTCTGTCGCTATGTTTGTTGACTGCCATACTCATACTGTGTCTAGGTCCACATAGAATATAAACCACGTACGTCTCCATGGATGGGGAGGTCGACTGTCAATGTATAACACAGGCCATGTGCATTCGGTAGTGGTGTTGAAAGATGCAACACATCATCACAGGCAGGCAAGGTACAGCACGAGTATGGGCGTTTTGCATGAAATGTCAAATTCTAGCAAACCCGGGAGATTACAACCTCTTTTAGCATCGTAAGCTTGCCAGGCACCCAGGCAAGGCAAAACCAACCTGACAAGGACAAAGATGTTATCAGGGGCAGTCGCTCGTCAGGGAAGAGCACGCTCACAAGATACGACAACGATCCTTGCATCGCCTGGCCGTTATGCCCTGCTAAACTGCGTAACTTTTCACCTGACCTCTTTTCACTCTCAGTCTTGACCTTACTCTTACATGGATTGGGGGAGCATACGTCCAGCATGGATGTCACAACTTTGCGCTTCTGCCACTTTCCGCTGCCCTGTAGCAGTCTGCATTTGCGTTTCTCCGCTGCTTCCTGCCCTCCTGTCCCGCGCGCAGATCTGGCAGCTCGCAACGCAGGGGGCCCTGGGCCCCCTTCTCCAGTCTGCCTGGAACCATCCTGCTGCCCAGCTGCTTCAGAGGTGGCCGCACGTAGGGGAGCGGCACAATGCGGAGGGGGGGGGGGCAAGCGCATCGGAGCAGCGTCTCGAGGGCGTGGTTGTGCACTTGCAATAACCGACACGCCGCCATCAGCGGGGGGGGGCGCGACATCGCCCCTGACATGCCGCACTTTGCTGTTGCATGGCTCTGCAAAACCGGCACTCGCGGCAGCGTCGGTCACAGCTGTTCCCGGGCAAGGAGGGCAGGTCTGAGAGCCCCTCAGCCCGCCATTCCCAGTTGCACCTCCAGGCACAGTCGAGCAACTCGAGGGTGGGAAATCCTTGCTGCAAGGGTTGGAGTGGAGCCCTGCAGGCCTATGCTCGCGCATGCGGTAGGTCTCGTCCGCTGCGATGTTGTCAAGCCCTTCAGCAGGCCGTCGGCGCTTCTTTTTCCTGTGACCGTCCGTTCTTCGTGTGCCCTCCGTTTCGCATCCCCCGCGTTTCTCGTTCCTCCCCACTGTCGGAAGGACGGCTGCGTTGTGATCTGCTTCGGGTTCGGAGGCAGACTGAGGGTCTCGGCTGGCCCCTTCAGGGATGTCCATGGCCCTCGGCGGAGGCGCTATGGGCGCTTGGGAGCTTGCGTCATACGAGCCGGGTAGCTGCAGGGCGGCGACGGGCTCCGAGGGGTGTGTGGGTGTTGATGGATCGTATTCGCCATATTGGCTGTCTGCAATCGCACCGTTGAATGCATCGGCAAACACAGCAGACTCATCTGGAAGGAGACCTAGCTCACAAGAGGGGGGGGGGGAGGGCGTGAAGGCTCCCTGTTGCATTTGTGAATGCATCGGCGAGCTGTCCGGAAGTGGTGCGCTGCAGGGGAAAAGGCGTGCCAAAGGGCGAGCGCCCAGCGTGGGCATGCTCGGCCGCCGCGGCTGCGGTGTCTACACCGTTTAGCTGGACAATGCACATGGCCTCGCCGATTGTTGCGATGACCGAAGACGCGGAGGGCTGTGACCTGGCCGGAAGATGCTGGTGAGCTTGCTCGCTCATCGACCCGGCAGATGAACTTGCTCGGTGCATGGCGTCTTCACGCAGCGCCTTCCCCCACCCCTCCTCGAGCGTATGAACGGAGCGGAACGTTGCCCGTCCATCATCGTCCTCAACTATCCCCCCTTCACTCGAGGGCTGGACTTCGTGCCGATCGACCCATTCGATCTCGACCTGGCCAACAGGTGCAATTTCTCTCAGCGAGGAACCCTGATGGGCGTTATGCAGAGACAGTTGCTGCGATGTGAGCGAAGCAGGAGAGGGCTTCTCCAGCGCAATGGGGACATCTGCGCAGTACTGAGGGCGCACTCCATGAGCGCTTGAGCCTGGTGCGTCTGCAGACAGTGCCAGGGCTACTGCAGGAGCACACTCCTCTGCAGCGGGCGTGTCCTGTCGCTCGAGGCAGGCGCCTCCGAGAGGGAGCATCTCGAAGCTGGCCGACACAGCAGGCGAGAGGGGGTCGTCGATTTCGCGTTGGGCAGTGCAAGCGGCAGCAAACAGGGGCCTCCGTGGGAGAAGTATAGCAGGTAACAGACCCTGCAAGTCATGCTCGTACCGCACGGGAAAGTCCGCGGCAGACACGGGGCCCTGGGAGTTGTGCTCGGGTAACTTGCCTGCGGAGTCGATGGCGCACAAAGCCGGTTGAGACGAAGGTGGCGTCTGCGCTGCCGAATCCGCAGGAGAGATTGCGTTGTGGGCCTTGTCCTCGGGACATGCCACAATCTCGGCGGTTGAGAGCTGTGCCTGGGAACGGCGCTGAATGGGCACTTCGAGAACGGGCTCCGATTGGAGAGTGGGAGACCATGGCCTGCGTGCTATGGGACTTTCGCAGGGTGTCCTTGCAGTAGCTGTGGCTGAGGAGTTGGCAGCGAGAGCTGCTGAATCACGCGTGAACGGCGCACAGTCATGCATGGCAGCTGTGTCATAGTCCACGCCATCATGGCAGCTGGCTCCGGGGGGAGTGTTCGCCTGAGCGGGCTGAGGGGCACTGCGAAGGCCAGGTGGGGAAGCAGCGCAGTCAGGGGCGCTTGCGGGGGTGGGCCTGTGTACGCATCCCGCAGGAGCCGCAGCGCTGTCCTGCCATGTTGGGTGCGGTGTTGTGGGGTCGACGGAATGTGGATCCGTGCGCCGCGGAGGAGGCAGCGGGTAAGCGTACGATACGATGCGGCGGGAAGGGGGCGTGGGGGGGCAGGTTTCTCGCATTCCTGGGCGCCAGAACGGCAGAGCGGCCACGCAGGACCTCGATGGATCCTCTCCGGCGACCTCCAGCAGGGGGGTGCCTTGGAGCTGGCAGGGTGCCTCAAGACACTGGGCCGGAGAGGGGGGGTGTGGTTCAGGGCCAACGGGGGCCTGCAAAGGCCTGCACGCTATAGTACCGCCACCAGACTCATGCGAAAGCGCCACAGCGCCGACGTCGTCGTCGAGGGCATGGGGGGGAGTGTGTTGGCAAGGAATCGCGTCCCTCCTGTGCGGCGGAGGAGTCAGACCGACGGCTTCAAACACAGCTCCCACGGTGCCGGCGCCCTCCGGAAGCAGCGGTGAGGGCGTCCGAGGGCGTGCCGCGGACCTCCCCCCGCCCCCCTCCACCCGCGAGCGGATCTCGAATACACTCGCGCCTGCCAAGCATTCTCGAAGGCCGGTGTCGGGGCTGTTGATGCCTGAAAACATGTGTGCGAGGTGCGGGTGAGCGCGCTCGAGAAAGGCGACAGCAGCGTCTGCTGAGTGGTGCTGGAGGGTGGGAAGCGCTCTTGCGGCAGGAAAGCGGTTCTCAGCTGGGCGAGCGCATGGTGGTGTTGGGGGGCAGGTTTCCCGCATTCCAGGCACCCAGGGCACTGTCACGTCCTGTGAGTCGGTGGCAGAACTTGGGAGATGCCTGCAAGGAGCAACACAGGTTCGTTCCAATGCGCAACATCGTACGGTTCTTGCAGGGTACAAGACAAAGAAGAAGACAGATCAGGACAGGCTATGGTAAGCCGGGCTGATTCAGGTTTGCTTTCCTCAGGTGATGGTATCGGTATTGGACGCACTGAAGCCATCCCAAGTATCAATTGGAATTGCCAATACCCATGTGGATGCGGTAGTGATGTGAAAAGATACGTAATACATTACATTACATAGATGATGGCAGGAAGTAGTCAAGCGACTAGGCAATCGCGTTCAAATCGACACATCTCATTGAACGTCAGCGGTCGGAACAAATAAGCCTGTCATTATCGCGCGGCCGCTCACACGAGCTAAAACAAACAAGATACATCATTATCAACATGAATGAACCGGGGTACGAATGGCAGTTTCCCATCAACTGTCAACAGTGTTGTGTTGTTGCGATCAGCTGTCAAGGTGAACTTGTTGGCAACTTGTCCACTCGGACATTTTCTCGAACCCACCAGAAGGATTGTGTTCATCAAATGCAGCATTCTCAGCTGTGTCAATCCCGACTCTGGGGTCGGGGTCAATGACCTGTCCAATGTTTGAAAGGACGCTGCATCGGCCAATGCTGCGGCCCTGTGCGGTGGATAGCTTTTGGTGTGATCCAAGGCTGCGGGGTGCATGTCGGTTTACACACAAACGCTCCTTGCCGTCTACTTGGATGTTTTTCCTCTCTGGTGGAAATCGTGATGCGAGGCACCGCAGACCACCATTTGTAATGGGCAGAGATGGCATCAAAGTACACTGCCATAGAGCTGGCTATCCTAACATCGGCGGTTCCTGTGCGTGCGCCAACCCTTGACGTATCTTTTTAAAGCATCGCCGAATCCGAACGCACACCAGACATGGAAGAGAATTAACCCGTGAATGCTCCCAAACAGACCGCAAACGGCTTCCACAGCGATCTGTACTGCATTGACACACCCTTCATAGGTGTGCCAGAGTGCCAGAAACAGAGCATACTGAGGGGGCAGCTGTTCTTGGGCTGCACTCGCACTGGAGCGAACGAGAAGCTCGTTGGAGACTGGAGGACGTTCAGCAAGCGAGGGGCCATCGCTAGGGTTTGCGAACCGACGTGAGGACGTCTCCTGATGATGCTCCAGTGAGTCATGCTGAGCAGGAGGGGGCTGGGGCGGCCGTGAGGCAGAGATTAGGAGGCGGACGACTTGAGCGACGGCTTGCAAATGGCTTCCGAGGTGCTGTCTGATTATATCTAAGTCCGGCGAGCGTTTAAGGGTCGCCTCCTGTGGAGCGAGCTGCTGCTGCAGCTGGTCAGTGAGCGCCTGCAGTTGATGGGACGTTCTGTGACTTGAGCATGCATGCAGGAATGACATCAAATGAGAAAATTGGATAGGTCGAAGTAGCTCTAACTCCCGAGCAGAACATGGAGTTGCCGTGTGGTAGTATTGTAACAAGATACTTTATCACGCGTTAATTCAGGATCTATGGGCTCTACACGGGTGCGAGTGGGGTGCCCGGAGCGAACGACATGACAACAGCAGCTGGGTGTATGTGGTGGTACAGGAGGAAAGCTTCCCAGGCGCCACATGCAGAATCTCGTACATCTCAGACCATCTCAAACCATCAAATGTGAGATTAGTCCAAATCAGTCCACGAGTGCTCTTGATTGATGACTTGCCCAAGCTGCCATTTGTGAATATCAACACCAAATCACATCAAAACACGACATTTCGTCTATGATACATTTGTATCATAATATATGTATTAGCGCTCGGATTGCACACCTGTAGGCACGATGCAGCTGCCTGCTTTGCCTCCTCCGCCTGTCGCAGTTTCCTGTGGAATACCCTAGCTGCTTTCTTCCATTCATTTCGTTCTGATTCAACAACAGCAAGTCGGTTGCTTGCATGCTCCGGGCAGTTCGCATCTTGCTGGCAACCATCGTCCAGATGATTTGAAGGCTTCATGGCTCAACTCTGGCTGTCAGCGAGCGTATGTGGACATGCGCACTCCCCCATCGCAAATGGATCAGCAGACCAGGTACTAGGCACTTCTTTCGTCGCATTGTCCTACAGCAAGCATCAAGCTGCCTTTTGCTGCGAGAAGAAACAGGACTGTTGGATGCCATTGTTACGACAGAAAGTGGCGGCCAACATGACAAAGGGCTGTTCGGAGACCAGTTTTGAACCGAATGCCTTCATATAAGCGCTCTTCTCTTTTCAAAGCCATGCGCACTAGCATAAGCACAACAGGCCAGCGGCACAACCACTGTAAGTTTTTCACCTCACCCCCATCCTCCGGATATTACAGCGGCTCTTGCAATCTTGACATCAAACTCACGAATCTGAAGCTCTGACTTGCAAAAGCGTGGCCCTTCCGCATGTTTGCAGCGTAGCAGATCGTGCCCAAGACATTGCATTTTGGGATCGACAGATAGGTGCAACTTGTGCTGCGCATGCTGTGAGCGTCAGGCCGCCAAACGCAAAAGCAAGCAAGCCGAGCACATGGCATTATTTGTGAAGGCTGGGCAAAAGAATTTGTGCGTGTCGCAGCCTACAACGCCCTGGCAACTTCCATCCAAACTCGATTTGAATTTTCAGTCATCGATTGCAACCGGTTACCGTACACTCGTTCTGAAGCGTCACACAGGTAAAAAAGGTAAATTGTTGCACACATTTTACTGCTCCATATCAGATCCGTCGACACGCGCCATATGTGCCCCTGATTGCTCGTATTTGGCGTTTGCTGCCCAGATACGTTCGACAGTACGATATGCGCACGCTTACCCCGTACGATACATAGCAAACGCAAATGCATAGATGAACGTTGCCATATTTGCGACTAAGAGGTCACGACAATGAAGTTGTTCCAAGAGAGGGGACACCAGTTCACAGCGACACGTAAAGTGCATCGAGCGTCACAGCGAGCAAGCTTGCTTTTGCAACGAAAAGTCATTACTTGAAAGAATTGACAATGTACTGGGAAGCAACGTATTCTTTGGCATTTATGGACACGGTAGATGCCAATGTGAACTACTTGCTGGTCAAGCGCTGCGATGCATCCGTTGGAACATGGAGAAGCCGTTCCTGAACGCTGTCGTGCTGTCTGTAAGCGGCATCGTGTTTGTTGAGAGGCTCATCGCAGCGATTGTCTGCGCGTGCGTCACGGTTGGCACTTCAAAGGCGGGACACATCAATCAGGTCAAGCCACTGTTGCTCCGAGAATCTCGTCGTTATCCGAGTCATGTAGCGTGCCAAGTGACTTGGCAAATCATCACACGCCCGAGCTGACCATACAGGCCATGGAAAGTCCAAACATTAAAGCATTGTACGATTTCGAGATGATAACGATTGCAGACCGCCATCGCTCAAGTCAGTCCGTCTCCACGATT
Source organism: Nuphar pumila (assembly GCF_984573655.1). NCBI lineage: Eukaryota > Viridiplantae > Streptophyta > Magnoliopsida > Nymphaeales > Nymphaeaceae > Nuphar > Nuphar pumila. The sequence continues at coordinate 83,179 of NW_028323196.1, read as the reverse complement.
GTGAGTCCTGCAATAACTAACCAACCCTATGCCCAAAAGTGCACCGTTATTAGTCGTACGCACCAAAGTATGTGTGCGTGAAACATCGAATTTGGATCCCGGACTTACAATTTTGTCATCGCAGCGTCCTCATCGCCAGCGCCATCCCCAAAGCAGGCGCACCAACGAGGTACGCGATATCTCGAGCACACCAGATTTGCTTTTCTTACACTTGACAGCACTGCAACCATGTCGAAATTCCATACGTTCTTACATTGAATGAAATTCTAACTCGCGGCCATAGCGCATTGTTTCGTATATGTGTTTTAACTGCATCGATGCATCCCATGTGATGAACCTATGTGCGCGACTGCTCGCATGTCCGCGAGCTCGTGGTTCTCTAGTGGCTTTCAACTGGTGTACGGGACTTTAAATCCATTCTCACATACGTTTGACGTCCTCGCAGCAGGCTTCGTCCACGCCTTGGATTCCTCTCGGATACATCGTGTTCCTGGCGATTTCGTCGTTACGGCAGGTGCGCACCCCTCGTTGTGATTTTTCTGCTGCTATGAAAAGGATGAGGTTGAAAATTGATCCATCAAAGCCATCGCCCTCGAATGCAAGGTCGTTTGGGTTGGCTGTGAGAATGCACACCTGTGTGTGCACATATTTCTGTCCGATTGGCTTTTCATTGTCCATCTCGCTGCAATCATGATTCGCATCTGGAGATATGGTGATCTGCATTCTTGTCTTTGAGTCGGAGTATCGAATGTGAGTGCGTGCGGTGGAAATGCCATTGGTCTGGACGACTACGTGTGCTTGCAACGGCGTCGGCTGGCGATTCATCCTCCGCCGAGCGTATTCTGAAGTCATTTGTCAGCAATTAAGCTTTTGTGATTTCAAGAGCAGCCACGAGGGTTTCATTATTGAAAGATGACGCATCGTGCCTCCGCTGTCAACTCAAGTCGTGACCTCAAAACTGCAATCTTGTTGTGACCCGGTTGTAGGCATTTTGGCGGTACACGCTGATTCTCTACGATATCTTACAACAATAGAAGTGCATGTGCACACTTTGAGCTTGAAAGCATAAGCCTTTCGCTTATGAGGCTGGTGTAATGCGAACGTCCTCGGAATGACGTGCTCGTTCCGGGATGCCCCGCTTGGCAGTTCTGCCTTCAAACATGGATAATCATGTATCATCTGGTGCCTTCATGATCACATGTGCATGCATAATTGGCCCGCCGCGTGAATCGGGACAAACGCGAGAGGCCGACCACGCTTGCGCACGTGCGTTGAAGCCTTGTAAGCAAAGGGCTTGCGATTGCGGGCTAATGTTGAGACGAGCTTTCATTGATGATGAGAAGATGATCAGAGAAGTCTTTGCCTGTAGGGGATACTCCCGTTTCCAAACGCTAGCACGCAAGCCCTCCTAACCGTTACATGGCAACGGGCATGCGTATTTCGGGCGTTAATGGTTGTCTCTGTCCCTCATTATTCTCACTGAGCATGTGCATTCGTACAGGTGACAACGGCATTGATCATTGGCTATGGGCCAGCTCGCAGTCTTGCCTTGATTTCTTTGACTGCTGGGAAATGGTCATTGCCAGCGCAGATGTTGCGATTCATGCTGCTGAAGCGAGTTCCAGCCGTCTCATGAATTCAGATCAGGGACGAGCTGGCAGCACATTGCCTTTGAGAGGGCAGAAGGACCAGAAGCCACCAAAGGCTTCCTCAGCATACCGAGGCGTTACAAAGTGCGACTCGCCTCAACTCTGGTCAAAGCAGCGATTGCTGTTAAACAAGTTAGTAAATCAATCTGGAAGCGCGCCACGCCTCCGAAGGCCAACAGGGATGGGCTCGAGGTGCTTGACCTTCGCCCTGAAGCAATTGCCGGGGCAACAATGCCCTCGAGTGTCTGCTCGAAACGGCACTCACAATGAAGGGAAACACCTGCTTTTGGCCTGCGCCTTCTGGTTCCTGCACTAATCTATGTGATACAGTGATGGTAAGGTTTCAGATGTGATTGTTTGGTTGCCTCCGGTCTGCGCCGTCTGGTTCCTGCTCTTATCTGTGTGATGTATCTGATAATGATTATGTATTTTGCTTCAACTGCATCCACAGGGACATTGACAACCGCAAATGCTACTTGCAAATTGGTGCTACCAGAGGCAAGCGCCCTGACTCGTCATATATCATGACCTGACATGTCTCTTCACATCTGTATCTCGTTGGACCCAGACATGCATGTGAATCCTGATGCAGATGTCAGATTCCAAATGAGATTGCTCTTCTGGATCGGTAGCCAAGGTCCGATGCTGGCTGGCATCCATGGTGTTTCGCCAGACCCTGATGTTTTGGGTCCAGATACCCAAAAATACATGATCTTTTGGGACAGAAATGGGGGTTGAATCCTATTCTAGCGACGCACTTGTCATTCATATTCAGATACATCTGCCCCTTGTGCTGAGTGCATTATCTCTGTACATGCAGGCACCGAGTGACAGGGCGCTACGAGGCACAGTTCTGGGACGCATCCGCAGTCAACGAGGTGAATGGCAGGAAGGGGGCGCGGGCTCGCGGGCGGCAAGCCTATCTTGGCGGCTATCAAAGTGAGTTAACGGCCGCGCAGACGTATGACCGGGCTGCCATCAAATTCCTGGGCAGCAAGGCAAAGCTGAATGTGCGGCCTTACAATGAAATCCTTTTATTATATACAGTCCTTACAATAGTCAGACACATCTCACTGCAAATTGCACCGTCATGGAACGCGTCATCTCTCATCCAAGATCCCATGATGGCAATGATGCGTCTCGTCCATGCCTAACGGTCAGATCATCTTTACGTCACATAAACACTAGCAAGAACTGCTCGGCATCATCATTACATCACATGTATAAGCAGGAATTGATTGAGGCACAGGCCGAGTGCAACGGTCAGATCATCATTACGTCACATAGATAAGCAATTACTCGTCGGCACAGGCTGAAAACAACCAAGTATCAACGTCAACGGACAGATGATCATTACATCACATAGAGAATGGCAGGACATTGTTTCCAAGCAACCAAGTAAGCTCGTTTGGAATAGAACAGCCCATCGAACGTCAGCGGTCGGATCATCATCAGCAGCAGCAAAAGCATGCAACGCAACAGAGCTGCCAGGCGATGAGGAACGTTGCCTGCACAGTACATCAGCACTGCACAACACACCGCAGATGCTCGGAGACTGTGTCTCACCCCTGTCAATGCAACCCTAACGATGGGCCTGCTGACTGCGGAGTGGCGCCTTGCAGTTCAAGCACGAGGACTATGACGAGGACGCGAAGCTTCGAGACAAAATGACGCGGGAGGAGTGGGTGGCTCACCTCTGTTCGCAGAGCGATGCCTTCTCGCACGGCCACTCTCGGTTCCGCGGTGTGACTAGACACCATCACGGCAAGTGGGAGGCTCGTATCTCCAGTGTGGCCACTGTTGGTTCTCGCTACCGGGTGCGTATCGACTTCGGCAAGCGAGTGTTCAGGTTTCGCTACACCGTGTGCTTTGCGGGCTCCTAACGCCTGAAAATGCCTGAAGTTTGGGATGGACTTCGGGGTCGAGCATCATTCTGGCTGTGCAGCTTGTGCGCCCAGACGCCTGGGAGTGCTTGGCTGTTGAAGATAGACTTTGTTGTTGAACCTCATTAGGCCGGCGCTTCTCCAGACATGTGTCATTTGCGGGCCCAGATGCCCAAAATGCATGAATTTGGGGGACAAAGATGGGGTCGGAATTCAATTTGGCGAAGCACTGATCTTGGCAAAATTCTGGAGTTCACGGCTTGCGTATGCATAGTTTATACCTAATTTGCATACGGGTTGCAGTATCTGGGGACGTTCGACTCAGAGGAAGCCGCAGCAAGGGCTTACGACCTCGCATCCATCGTGTGCCGGAGGCAAAACGCAATCGTCAACTTCCCCATCACCGACTATCTAGACATGCGCACCGGTCAGCTCAAGGACGCGCTGCCCTGGCAGCTCTCGCCCACGGTCACCAAGAACCTCACCTCCCCCCCCCGGCCAAGCAATGCCATGCCCCCCCACCCAGCCCAAGACAGCCTCAACGAGCAGCCGAGTAAACGCCACAGCTCCGTCACCAGTCACGAAGCCACAATCTCCGCTACAGTCAGCGAACGGTCATCCGCGGCAGCTACGAGCGCTGCCCCCGCACTTGCCATCTCTCATGAGACTTCGCAGGTGTGCTTCGTGGCATGCGTTTGCAGTGGCTTGCACTCTACACATGCTATGCCCTTTGGACGTAGCGCTTCAAGCTTGTTCAAATGCGGATAGACAAGTGTTGACAACAGTTGTTGGATGCCCTATTCCAAGGTAGTGTGTCAAGTCAAATTCACTGAACGGTTTAGATTGCTGAACGACGCGTGAGAGATTGTTTGGCAATGTCTTGTCGATCTTTCATCAAGTTGACATTGTTGATGCAGCAGTGCTGCAATGCAACCAGATAATTGTGAAAACTTTGCCAGAATGGATTTCGACCCACATTTACATCCCAAAAGTTCAGGCTTTGTCGGGCATCTGGACCCAAAAATTGACAGCGCCCGGCGGATCACCGCCTGAACCATGAACCCGTCATCTACAGGAGCCTCGTTCAAACGTCTTTGCCGGTCCTCGCCTCCGCATCTCCGCCGCACGCTCGCCGCCTACGCATTGCACGGCGCGAAAGCCCTGCATGGTGTGCAAGCAGCGACTCCCGCTGGTAGCTTTTGCATCCCGCCTCCCCCCACCCTCGACAACCTACCTCCCAGCTGCGCCCTCTGCTGCCTCCAAGCCGTGCGAGAGAAGCTCTCCCAGCCCCAGCTGCAGCTCTTGGCAAGCCTCGGCAAGATCGAGCTCGACGCCCGCAAACTGCAGCCTCCCCTGTCCAGCGTGCGTCTCCCTCAGCACCTCGTGGTGACGTATCTCTTTATTATCTCGTCAGCTGTGATGAATGGTCTTCACGGCCAAAACCCTGAGGCAACCCTCGCGAGTTGCGCTATCAGGGCGAGCATGCAATCCGAGTACGCATGCTAGAAGGGCAGGCAGGCGCATCACAGATGATTCACAGGATCGCTTATCGCAGACTATCTATAAACTAGAGTACCCCGGTACAAGCACCCAACTCTGCCGCGCTCACATGCACCTCAGCCGGACAATCACAGCCGCTCTGAGCGCGCAGTTGCCAGCCTGGCGAGCGATCCAGCCAGTGCTGTCTCGTGTACAACCACAATCGTAGTTGGTAATGCTGTAGCAAAGCGATTCAGCCAACAGATTCCCAATAACGGTTGCCATTGTCCATGTGTATGTGTTATTGTTGTGATGGGTCACATTTCCATTCGCGACTGCACCCACCAGTCCTGTGCATATCTGATCATCAGCAATAGAAATGACGACAGCGAAATTGGAATCTGACATTCGCCACTGCTGCAGACTGGGCTGCGCCAGCCCTCGAAGGCGTTCACTACAGCAAAGCTGACCAGCCCAACCTGCCATCGCACGATGGAGCCCCCACTCATGGCAACGCCATCGGGAGAAGTGCGCGCTCGTTTGACGGGCCAAGCCACACCGGCACAGCCCGCAGTGGCAACCCCCCTCACCGGGGGGCTCTCAGGCCCGCTCCGCGCCCTCAGCTGCGCCAACCGCGATCTCGACACTGTCCTCCAAACCCGCCGCCGTTCGCAAATGCTGTCGCACACATCATGCCACACCAGCCCCTCGCTCGCCCCCCCCCCCGGCTCAGCAGCATGCGCTGGAATATGCGCATGCCCAACCTGTCAGCGACGCGCCCGGAAGCGGCTCCGATTTGCACGCCTCCAATGTACACTACTCGATGTCTGAAGGCGATACCACCGAGATAGGCTCCGGTGCAATGGACCCCCACAGGTCCCCTCTCGCTCCTGCGGACTCTCAAACGCCGAAAAAACCGCCTGCTCATGACGTGGCTGCGTTGGGTGAGGAGATGCCTCCCGAGAATCCCAACAGCAACACCACACACCACGCTTGCTCTCCACAAGCTGCACTTGCCATCGGAGGCGTGATTCAGACGGCATCCAGCAGTGCTGATCGCGAGATGGACGATGCACTCCATCTCCCAGGCAACCACGTGGCACCCACTCCCGCGGCCGTAGACATCGCGCTGTTATGCAGCACCAACGCAGCTCTAGCAGATGAGCAAGTCGACCACAAGCGCGATATCCACGCGGCCCATGATGCCCCCGCAGGCGCCCATGGGAGCTCCTCCTCCGACGCAGATGCAGCCACACAGGGCGGCGCGCAACCCCGCCCTGGAGGGTACCCGGGTGCAGGAGTCGGGGGGCCCTCTGGAGCCATTGTGCACAATGGCATGAGTACCGCCACCCGAAAGCCCCGCAAACGGCACTTTCCGCTCAGGCCGGGGCCCGCTGCCATGCATCGGAGGAGGTCGGAGGACGTCGGAGACGAGGAGATGAGCTCGGATGTGGAGGCCGCGTCGGAGGGAGGGCGGGGGGCGCCCGCACGGTGTAAGGAGCGCAAGCGCTCCGAGGCTGTCCAGGCGCCTCCACGAATGGCTCCACGGCTTGTGCAGATGCTCGCGGTGGCGTCCACTGGAGAAGAGGTGGAGAAGATCATGGGCCTGCATCGGGACCATCCTAACCTGTTTGCCTGAATGTTGGTTTGTCTATTTGTCTGAGTCCCGCGCATTGCCACTCGTTTGGTATGTTTGTCTGAGCGCGAGTATTGCCGCTCCATTTAGTCTGTCTGAGCGCGCTGCATGACGTCCGGTCATACCTGCATCCCAAGGGAATTCAAGGTCTTTAGGGAAACATCACGTCACACCTGATGTTTTTCTCCGTAGACCTTGAGATCCTTGGGCATGGACAGATAGGTGTAGGCTGATTGTTGTTGCGCTTGTGACACTGCCGAACCTGTATCGAAGGTTTGCCTTTTGGCCTTACCTGACCAATGGCCAACAATGCTGCATCTCGGGTGACGCCATGTACAATGGCCGATGCTGCATCTGTCCATTCTGCATCCTGTCGAGTCTCGTACATGTTCAACAAGTTTGTTTTGTACGACTGATGTGTGGGGATGATCACTTTCCCACGACCTGCCCATGTGTGCCTCGTTGAACGCTGTAATTGCATTCAGACAAACGCGGGGATTCTCAGTCCCGCCAGTGCCAATTCTGTGCCAATTGGACTGCTTATGTACAGAACTCGTCCAAAGTTGTGCTTGGAGGTCCTTGTCAATGTGACTGTATTGAAACTTAGCTTACGCTTTCAGGCTGTGTTCATCATTTCGAACGGAACATGAGAAATGCGCCATCATCGCGAAAGATCGACCTGAGAAAATGGCATCCTTCAGTCTTTTTGCACCACACATATCTTCATCGCAACTCTACAGCATGGCCCTAAGGAAGTGATCTTGGCCAGACTGTCTTGGGGAGCTGATTCTCCTCAATGGATCAACGTTGTGCCATCCATGCCTATCACAATTATCTATTTCAAGTACGCATGCCATTGAGGGAGCTGTGCGGAGAACTTTGGTTCATTTGATTACATCCCACGTCAGTCAAATGTCGAGGAATCATTTAGCAAAGAGATCCATCCCAGGAAAGGTACGTGAATCACATGGCAGTGCATGCGCATTTTCAGCGCAGTGCTGCTAGACAGTGCTAGTGGGAACACAGCATCAGCCACAAAGCAAGTGCCAAGTCTCTGCATTGGTAAAGACACACGGGGATTCACCCCCAACATGCAGTACCTATTAGAACCTTAAAGGTTTCATGTTGTGTATGACATGCGTCCATGCGTCTCTGTCATAAAACACACTCACAGCATAATTCACAGTCATGCTGAGCTCACGGGCAAATGGGGCCAATGCCCAACGTTGCGAACGTCATGAGATGAGGCTTGCCCACAGAACAGTATGGTCGTATCCATACCAGGAGTGTGTTGATGTTATACAGTTCCATGCCTGGAGGCATGCTTGTGCACATGCATGCATGCCATCCTTCTCAACTGCCCAGAGTAACCGCGGTAACCATACACAGTCTCAAATGGACCCATTCAATGCACCTGCACCGGCAAATCAGCATATACTTGGCTGATAATGGGCATGCTGTGCTTATGAACAAGATGTCCACGAGGAGCTCTTTTGCATTCATAGCTACATTGGAATGGGACAGCAGGTAAACGAGGGCATCAAAACTTGGCATTACCCAAGATGGGAATGCAAGCGACAAAGAGCCATGTGCAGTGGTGCGATGGCAAAATACATCATGATCAGTTGCTGATCAGGTTGTAAGCGAGCACACACTAATGGAAGGACACAAGGGTAGCTGCATTCTGGAGACACAGTGAATACGTTATGACTTGCTTCACTAGTAAAATACTGCTGCACGAGCAAGTGTGATTTGAGTCGCAGTGTACGGAGCATACGCAAAACCATGCGGTGCTTTGCCACAATGGCTTTGGGCCCCATTTCTATCCCCCAAAATCATGCAATTTCTGGCATCTGACCCGCTAGATCACAGGATCTGGCGTAACACACAACCCATGTCGGTACCACACACATAATCTTCCCCAAAGGCCACGCCTTCAGCGATACTGCTATTCCAGATTGAAGACAACCCATCAGCTGACGCAGCTACCTTGTGCAAGCCCAACCCAGTTTCTGGCATTATGTCCCCCAGGCTACCCTTGGGCACACAAGACCAAAGCCCCTTGGGTACGTACCCCTCGTCAACGACGGGGGAGGCATGGCATAATAAACGAGTTATTCAATCATTAATTCAGAGCGTACTGCATTCGTATATTCATAAACAAATCCAGTGCGCTCTGAAGTTTTAAGTGGTAGGGAAATCGGGCCGGAAAGTCTAGGAAAGTGGCGAGGATCCAGTCACAGTCAGAGGACTCGAAGTCATTCTTATTTGGCAGGTGATAGAATGGGATGCATCCTTTGATCAGTTGGCAGAAGCTTGCAAACCACGCCAAGTACAGGACTACTTATTGAGAGCTCAGTGAGCATCATGATGGGAGGGCAAAGCTTCTCAGATGCATATAAATTATTCTTCGCTTCGTCAGACCAAGCGCTTTGCAGGCGCAGATGCCCGAAAATGCATAAATGTCGGGAACAAAAACGGGGGTCGGAATGCAATCTGGCGAAGCACTGATGAATCTAGTTCAGCATCTCAACAGCTTACGTGTTGTGTCGTACCGCGGGCGACTAGCTCACACTGCCACAGCCGAAACTTGCATCACTTGCAGTGTCTGAGCCACATTCAACCTGAACATGTGATTCGCGATTTATGCAATAACATCACACACATACACAGCATGTACGCACCCACGCTGGCTCGGTCCTCAGAGCATTCCTGGCAATCCCAGAGGCATAGAGAGGAGCGAGATATGAATCACGCGCAGTTCTTGAAGCAGCACCATGTGTCGGCAGGTAGCACAGGTGCGTCGAACGCCTGATAGCCGCACCCAAATGTCGGAGTTCTGCCGCAGTAGTGCCGCATGCAGGGCTGAAGTCGCCACCGTTGCAAGCGCCGGGAGAGCCAAGGGGAATGCAGCCAAATGTGTCAAAGCACACTGAGGCCGGAGGGGAAGGGGGGGGAGATGGGAGGGGGACTGCAGGTGGCGGTGCCATGGCAGCAGCAGGGGGGGGGGTTGGGGCCAGTGGTGGTGGCGCGGAGACGGTGGCAAGGGGGGGGGGGGGAGTCAGCCCTGGTGGCTGTGATGGGTCGATGCAGAACCCTGCGGAGCAGACACCGCCGGCGACGCTGTTGCAGGGGTAGCCGTCCGGCAGAGGGGCCGGGGGCGAGCAGATACCGCCGGCTCCGCAGCTGCCTGAGAGGTGGCAGTCATTCGGGGTCGGGGGGGCAGTCGACCTCACTGCAGGGGTAGCTGTTGCAGTTCTTGAAGCAGCACCACTGGTCGCTCGGGAGAATCGCGGCAGCAAACGACTGGTACGAGCATCCGCCTCCGAGGCCGCAGTAGTGCCGTGCAGGGGGTCGAAGTCTCCGCCGTTGCAGCCCGCAATCGGCCCCCCCGTCATATCGCAGCCAAAGTCCGCGCACGAGTTTCTCGCAGCGGCGACCATTGTACATCGGCTCGCACTCGCATCGCCAGTCCGTGTCGCCTTGCGCGACGCATTTTCCGTGCGCACCGCACGACTGGCCCGCGCCACGGATTGATGTCGCAGAGGGGGCCTGACCAGGACGGCTCACAAACGCAGGCTCCCACGCTCACGGGTTGATCCCCCCCCAGGTACTTCGCCGCGCAGCGGCCGTGCGGGCCGCACCGCGCCATCGCGCAGACGTCTACCGTGCACCCAGTTCCGGAGAATCCTGCGTTGCAAATGCACTTCTTGAGGCCGCAGTCGCAGTAGCCGTTTGTGCACCCCCCTGGACACGCGCTGCTGCATGCGAGAGGAGCGATCGCGGGGACGGAAGGCGCGCAGTTGACTGCCGGCATGTCGGGGAAGCTTGAGCAGGCACCGCGACCCCAGCCTCTGGCGGGAGATAGTTTGAGCTATCCGTGAAGATGTATCTACGATCGTGCTGCGAGTGGACGATGGCGGGGCAGGAGCGGCCTGCAATTTTGAGAATGATCTCATCGCGCGCCCAGCGGTTTCCAAAGATTGGATCGGAGAACTCAACAATCCAGTCGGCGGGCAGAGGGTTGCCACCGTTCAGAGAGATGCGGTACTCGTGGTCCGTGCCTGGATAACTGGGAACGCGTAGCCCTGCTTGCGCGTCGAGAAGTCGTCACCGATTTGATGGTACGGCATCGAGAGGGTGCTCACCGGGGCGGCCCCGCCCTGCCATAGCTCAACAGTCAGAGGAGGGCCTGTTGCCTTTATGTAGCCCCGCGTCCAGACCTTGAGCGACCGGAGCGGCCGCTTGCACAGGATGCCATCCGCGTACACGGTGGTGAGATCGTTGGTCGGCGTGCTGAGTGAAGACGCTCGCACGCACGTCTGTCCGCCGTCGATGGCGAGCAGGTACGTGAATGTGTTGGACGCGAGCGAGCAGAACCCGGGAGGGAAGACCAGTCCGTCGGGATTGGCCTCTCTCCGGTGGCGAGAGCGTGAATGCCGCCGTAGTTGTTCGCCTCAACGTGGAACTCAAACTGCAGCCGCGACACCTCAAAGACCGCATTGACAAACACGTAGATGGGGCTGCACAGCGCTCCGGTGACGCCGATGTTGCAGTGGTGATTGCTCTCAAATAGCATGTTGCCCTCAAAATGCGTGCCCTCGATGAGGAACGTGGCCTGGTCCGGCAGCGCGATGTTGCCATCGCGGTAGTACCCATCCTTGAGGGTGCGCGGAGCAGCCGTCGCGAAAGTTCTTAGTGCCCTTCCAGTACACGAGGTTATGGTTCTCGATGGACGAGTGCCCTGCATCTGCACATCGCCCATGTCGTACGCCCCCACAAATACGTTGCTATAGTCCACGTTGTTCGCAACCACCATGCCCCAGCCGTTATCGGAGCCGTCCGGTAGCAGCGCGCGGCAAGTCGATAGGTCCGCAACTCGGCCGTCGTTCGCGAGGCTAACTCCAGTGTGCTTAGGGAAGTCGTTGCCGAGCATGTACGTGCCGAAGCGGCCATGTCCGTGGAACGTATTGCCCTCGAGGCGTCCAAACGCGCTGTTCTGCGGACACACGGTGCCAGCTGCTAGGTTGCGGCCGAAGCCACCTGAGTCGCCCGTGTCGTACAGCATGCCGTTGAAGGAGTTGGCGAAGCGGTTGCCAATGACGTTATTCGTCTGTGTCAGCGCGTAGAGCCCGGCCTGGTTGAGCGCGGTATCCGACTGTCCTCCGTCAGTTCCTGGGACCGTGCAGCCGCCCTTGGGTCCGTGCATGGGCCAGGGGCAGATGCCGACGTTATTCAGGATGTTGTTGTACATCTCGTTGCCGTCCTCGAGGTACACTGTTGCTCCTCGGATGTCGTTAAATACGTTATCCTGTACCGTGGAAAGGTGGGTGCCGTGCACTGACACCCCCCGCTGCTGCCCAAACTCAACAGCGTTGCCCTTGAGAACGCACTTTGGGCACGAGCTCAACGCGTGAAGATGCATGCAGTACCTCCCGACAACACCGCGCTGCCCACACTTTTCAATGCGCGCGTACTGCATGGACATCACCCCCCCCTTCTCATGATTGTATGCAGGCCCATCGTGCATTTTGTGCCGCCCCCCACAGGTACGCACGCAACGTGCTCGAAGTCGTCCCCGGTGATGAGGACGGTGCGGCTCAGATTGATGACCTCGGCCGACATCAGCGCCGCGTTGCGGGTCGCCCACGTCCACTGCGCATCGGCACGGAAGGCTTGTGTCGTGAGAGCGGTCGGCGACGTTGCGAGAGGATCAGCGGCGAGTTGCACGACGTTCCCAGGGGACAGCTGCTTGATGAAGAAAGTGTCCGCTGTGCGTCTGAGCCCCTGCTAGTTGGTGCAATGACGATGCGGTCGCCGACAGCCCACCCCATGATGACTGTGTCATGCATCAGCGTGATCTTCGAGTCGCCCAGCGCGGCCGGCTGCGCCAACAGGCTCCACGTTCGGCGCATTGCTTTGCCGGAAACGATGATTTGAGGGCCTGCGGCGGGGGGGGTCAAGGATGTCATGCCACCAAACGCGCGCTCGCCGAGGGTGGGGTGTGTAGCCCCGTTGCTCTTGATGTACACGTAGCTTTTCTTTGCCGCGGTCGTCACCTGGAGCTTGAAGACTCCGCTGTCCTCGACCGCGACGTAACCAGCACAGAGCACTGGTTGGCGGAAGTCTGCGTTGTGTCGGTCCATAGCAGCGTGCCACGGACAACGAGCGCCGCGACGTTCAGGTTACCGTTCATGGTGATGCGAGCCCCCGGGGGAACGACACAGATGGACTTTTGCCCGCAAAATGTCTGCGCTTGCGCGCTCGTGACCGCGCCGCTAATGACTTTGGTTAGCAGCGTCGCCGAAATGGCGCCCTTTGCCTTGCAGGCGTGATGAGGCCTGTGGGGAGGGGAGCTGAGTACGAGTCTTTGATTATTTCGGCCCAGTTCGCAAGGTACGGAGCCTCGTCGCCCTGCAAAAAGCCCTCGCTGTGCGCGCCGCCGAGGAGGGAAAGTGTGAGAAGAAGCGCGCTCACGGTGCTGCTGGTGCACCGCTGACAAACGTGTCCCGCGGCTGTCATTGTGTGAGTGACGCTGTTGATGAGGGTGCAGTGCAGCGGTGGAAGGTGCGGTGTCCTACTCGTGAAGACTCGTAGCAACGACCGAAGTCGCAACAGCCACTTCGTAATTTAGGAGCAAGTCAGCGAAGGAGCTCTCCGGTTGCGTTGATCAAAGACCTGCAGGTCAAGTGGGATAAGACGAAGCAATGCAGGCTGACATTGAGTTTCACTGCGATTCTGGTGACATGCGACAATGTTGAGGCTAGCTTCTGAAGTGTTACAGGTAGGCTTGCTGATTTGATGTCAACTGGCTCATGCATTTTGTCTCGTATCAGGCAAAGTTGCATGTCGCCAGTGCTTCGCCAGTTGGGTTTCGACAGCCATTTTGTCCCTAAAATTTGTGCATTTTGTGTCCTTGAATTTTGGGCATCTAGACCCCCAAATCACATAACCTGGCGAAGCACTGAGGAGAGGTTGTACTCAGCATAGTGAACAAGGGGTGTGCCTGTCAGTTGTTTGTTCTCCCATGAACAACAGTGAGACCCGACTTCAGCAGAACACACATACTCAGCACACGCCCTGATTCAGCCCCACGGCAAGGCTCGATGTGTGTCTGGACTTTGCTCCTGACACCAAGCATATACCGGAAAAGGCACGTTCACGTCCACAAGCATCTCAGGGCATTGGCGCTCCTGCGGTCATGATGATAAATGCATTAACGCTTTGCGGCCATTGGCGCCTTCGTGCTCAATCCAATCGGTTTCACTTTTCGTTTTCCAAGGCCAATCCCCAGAAGAACAGACTGAAATGACAGACCAGGGGAATCGCGAGGAAGATGGGTTGATCATGCAAGACAATTGGCAGACTACTCTATCCAGCAGGCGAGACTTCCAGGTGGCATGACCACTGTATGCGCTGCCACGCCCAGGTACGACGAAGGGCTGTGCTGTTTGCACAATACCTCACAAATTCATTCAGATACGCAAAACCTTGTCTATTCAAAACATGGACAATCTTGCTCGATCATACATTACTTGCACGGACAGATGATGCCTACATAACAATATACACAGACAGATGATGCCTACATCTTGAAAATAAATCAATCAATCAATCAGGAATCATGCAAGGTCCCTGCGCCGTGGAATTCGACGAGGGAGACGTACCCAGGGGGCTTCGGCCTCATGCCGTATTGTACCATCGATGATACTGGCATGCTCCGGTGGGCAATTGCAAAGTGTGCCACCATCTTAGGGGCGTGGAAGGTTGCAGCATTGAGCGAGGCTGCTTGCTGCCAGATTATCTTGGTGTGGTGCCAATTCCGGCCACGTGGCATTAAGTCGCTTTCGAACTCAGTGGCATGCGTTTGCGCTCATAAAAATATGCTGTGATAGATAAATAAATCAATTGAGTACCGTGCGGATGCGGTTGAGTTGTAAAAGGATACATCATCATCGTCATCGATTACCATGCCATGCCTCCCCCGCCGTTGACGAGGTGATGAGGTGTGGTTATGATTTTCAAGAGATAGCTAATCAAGAGCGAGCCATACGTTACACTGGAAGAGGCTGATCTTGTCAGCCTTTTACATGTCAGATAACCTGGTTGAGATTGGTTCGCACCTTGCCGCATCTGGACCTTGAAGTGTAGGGCAGCTGCTGGTCAAAGGAGATATGAGAACCTTGAGTTGCTTTCTGCAGACGGAGAAGTGCACTATGGTGAGTGTCTTACGAATCAGAACATTGTACCTGATGTAGCACAGTCATCAACACATTCGAGCACTGGTCATCAAAGATTCTCATCATAGGCAACGCTTTGTCCACAAACCCAGACAGTTTCCAAAACCTTCCCGAGTGGCACCCCTTCTTGGTGTTGCCTCTAATAGGGCGCAAATGTGTAATCATGGCTGACCTGCCCGTTGTCAACATCAAACATTTACTGGTGCTATTTTTCATGCCACTCTTCCAGACTCCTTTATCGCTTCATTTGAGCACATGAAGCTGAACCCTACACACGCTCCTGTTTTTTAGCGTTGTGCATTGAACGATTATCTCATCAATCAAGCCTTGCGTACGCTTCCCTACTTGCATCTCTTCCGGGTAATGCTCAGTCTTCAACAGACTTCACCAGGCCCCGTCATTTTTCGGGTCCAGATGCCTGAAAAAGCATGAATCGGAGAATGGGGGTCCGAACACATGCTGGTGAAGCGCTAGGGATGCTGCATCCCTCCACTTCGGCACGAGATCAGCTCTGGCTGTTGCGTCCGTTCTCAATGCCACCTTTTGGCCGTATTCAGTCGTATTTCAATTTCGCTCTCCTGGAGCTACTTGCATGGGAGCACAAATCTGGAACAATGCTTCGCCAGAACGAGCCCCCCATGTTGTCCCGGATATTCATGTTTTGTTGGTGCACAGTAACCCGAACAGTTACAGGGTCTGGCGAAGCACTGGTCTGGAAAACACGGCAAAGTGCCGCTCAACATGATGATGTGTCCTTTTGCAACACTGCTGCATCCTCATGAACATTGGCAACTCCAAGAACTACCTGGGAATCATAGTGTGAACATAGTGTGGATAATGCTCAACAAGGTGTATAGCTCCATCTATAAACTTGCTGAATCCAGGTTTGGTATTGCACTTGCACAGTGAGGGGATTCGGTGGCAGTAAGGAGAGCCCATGGGTTGTTATCTCATTTGCACTGCGAGGGGCAAAGGTTGTCTGGAAAAGTTATTCACAGGTATGTTGGAACCTTTATTAATCTTCGGTACAAATGTTTAACAGTGCAGCTTCACTCGTGTGTGCCTATCTATGTTGATAAGTTCAGCAGTGTTGGCATCGATGATTCTAAGGGCCTCCAAGAGTGCAGACATGTTGTGCTACCGGATAGATTCGCCGTTTGCGCACAGATTTGGGTGTCCTCCTTGTCTAGTTCACACTACACCCACATGGACATGGTGGAGATGAGATGTGAAGCATTCGTTGCAGGCACGTCAAAGCCCTTCGTAATGAGTGTGCACTCAACGAGGCAATTCGAAATGCAACTCATTTAGTAGCTAACAGTCACTATCATGGGCGTGTTGGGATTTAATGCGTCTGCAACAACGGGGCTCATTTTCAGGCCCAACTTTAGTGTGTGCATATGTATGTGGTACATCTCTACGGCAATTCTCTACGCGGATGATAGTTGACGCTCGTTGACGCCAAGCACTCGTGTCAGTGCTTCCGTTGTACAAGATACTATGCAAAAATCAGCTGGATATAATAATCGAGTTGAATGTTGGATAGGCATGCTATATATCGTCTGTTACGATGCGTCCTTCCAGGTATAGCGGACAGTGTTACACCCTATACGCAGCACAGTCTGTTGATGATTGGATTTCGATAGGACAAGCTAAGGATGCTACAGAAAATCTTCACAGTTATATACTTGAGTGAGAACTGACATGTACATGCATGTCGGTCTCTGAAAAAGCATACATTCAGGAGCGCTACATGACGCCTCCTACCAAGAACTTACAGGACGCTTACGTATTGTCGGCACTTCAGTTCCACAGAACAGCTAATCAAGCATAAATCTGATCGTACTGTCCAGCGCAGCTAGTAAATGGGCATTGGTACGTCACAATGCTGCCTGCATCACTAGTAGGGCTGCTTGGCAGATCAGGCATCAACGGTGCAAACCATTGCGGCTCACGTACGATTCCCGGCAGGAAACTTACACGCATACTGTATCGATAGCTATATGTAAACGTTCAGGATGCAGGGAACACGTGCCCCAAGCACATGACGATAGGCACCAAACACGTCAACCCTGTCTTGCGTCGTGAAGTCGCAGGCTCTCAGCATCCAGGCCATGGCCCAGATAAAACCCACATAAGGTCTTTCACACTTACAATGAAACAATTGCTGCGACGGACATCCTTCTGACTGATCATGAGAAGCAGACAGCATACCTTGTTGTTATATACATTTGTCGCCTTTATGACAGTGCCATCGGTGGAGAGACTTCTTCTGCATCTATTAATACGAAAGCCAAACAAAACGCAATTCTTCTGTAGTTGAAAGTATTTCAAGCCAGCACGACGTTACTGCGTCTGCAGACAAGGACAGCAGCCTCGTGTAATGCGCAGCGACAAGAACACGGTATGAAGTCTACGGACTTTGGTCCCCCTGCAAGAATGAAACTCAGCGAGTGATATCATCGTAAAGGATACTCACGTGTTTGCAAGTTTGCCCATCATTTGTGAAAGCATGCAAGTGCGAAGTCGTGTGCATTCGAACTTGGGCTATCCGACCTATCTACGTGAGCTAATTCGCAACCTCCTGGGCCAGGATCGGGCATCCCTGGCCAATTCCATGTCGTAGCATATTGCAAACTCAAATTCGATGCTAACGGCCAGTATTCAGTCCGGAGCCTCCTGGTGCAGCAGGCTGGTGACATAGTGGCCCAACATGGGTGCATATTGTATCGACAAGGTCCAAGAACTGCGAATGATAGTGCAACGAAGCTTCATCTAGTTTAGTATTAACCCATTTAATGTAGTCTTCAGCATTAACTGACTCCACGCATACAAAAAGTTTTACAAGGTGTGGCTCCGCTAATAGAGGTTAAGGTTTTCAACAAATATGTTACTAATGTAGAACAAATAGCTATAGCATTTGGATTTGGGAATACGTATTTCGCAAAAGGAACCCCCCGCCTTAAAAGGTTATATTGTGCAGCAAGAGAATGGCATCAGTGTCACTCTAGTCTCAGATGCATTATCCAACTGGGCACCAGTGCATGTATGCCACAGCTTGTGGCGTGATGACGGAAGATTGGTCCGAAAGCGTTGGGAAACCATTCCTCTAGGTGCAGGTCTTTTTCCCAGTCAAGTGACCTGGGCACAGCATGCTAGTGCCACTAGAAATGCCTTGGAATCGCCATGCCTCGTCATCATGTATCCTTGCAAAACCCGCAGGGCCTGCGGCAGGCTTCAATCATGCCCATCACCAGATGTAACACGTCATGTTGCTTTCCAAACCATCACGGATGTACATTAGCATCTTTTGGCTACATCTTCTGAGGACGACAGCGTTCCAACAACGCGCAGAGATTTGTTATTCGAGTAGATCGCCAAGGCGGACCCCTGCAGGACATCATAAACATACAATCGCATTGTCAAAATGGCGTCGTCAGTAGTATCTTTCAGGAATTGTCGTCCACCCGGAGTGCATCCAAGCAGAGTCGCGCCTATCCGAGCAGGGTTCAAAGAGAAAGTTACTGTCCCTGACATACGCTGCCATTGCTCAGAAGTGTCAGCTGTTACATCCTCGTCGGTTCGCCACTGCTTTCCCGTGTTTTGAAATGCTCCTGGAACCACAAGTTGCATAAACCCTGAAGTGAACGAAGAGAGAGCACCGAGTACTATTTCAACCTCCCCTCACTCAGATGCCTCTGCAATGGTGTATTCTGAATATATGGAAGCGCATGATGTGTTGTGCGTCGTCAACGAGTTGCTGAGCCTAGTGTTCCAAGCAAGGTGGGTGGCATCAACTTCACCTGTTCGTGCTGGAGATGGCACATCAAGCACTGTTTGATGACAAAACGTACGTGATGTCAATTCGAGTGGCGGTACGCATTCAACAGTTTGCTTGTCAACGCGGCGCCAGAGGAAGCCCAGAGCGGTAGCCTGACGTGACTTTCGTATTTTCGCAGGACGTAGTGAGCATCGGGGATCGCCAAGCGGGTTTGCGGCGCGTGGACGAACTATTGAGCCAAAACGATGCAGCCGCGGAAACGAACGCCGTCGATATCATGTCGGACTTGAAGCAGCGCGGCCTCCTGACCGCATTTGGCTCGGCACGTCAAGTGCCGAAGCGCATGTACTCCTTGGATGAGCTTAGGTTGAATCAGGCACGTCCATCGCTGACATATATATGCATGCTATCATATATGGGAAGCAAACATGAACCTAATGTGAATAGCAGTGTTGACCAGACTTCAAGGGCGTGATGTCAGGTGAGCTGTGTAGCCAACGTCAACGTAACGTATCATCGCTCGCTCTCCGCCAATCGTAAATGGCAATGCGCACAGACCATGTCCATGACGACCTCGAATTCCAGTCAGAGCCATGCAGCAGGTGGACACCATCACACTGCCCAGCATCAATATTGGGCACCTGACATTAGGCACAGCGGTGGCATACAACCACCTGCCCAGGCTTGTACCATCCATTCAGGATTAGACTTGCTTGCCAGCTGGAAATCCCCAATGCAGTTCTCCATATCTCTCAGCAGTTCCAGAACGCCTGGAACTGAGATGCAAAGCACGATACAATTGATCCGCCATACGTGAAAAAATGCATCTCGCATGGGTTCACGTGACCAATCACGTGATCCGACCGATCTGCAGATAGAGAGCCGCGATTTGCTTGCGCCGACGGACGAAACGCTCAACACGGTGAGGAACCAGCTGCAAATCGCTTTCACGAGCGGCCTGGCAGCGGCATTCTTTTCAGGCACGTGTGACTTGCCTCAGCTGGGCTGGGCAATGCTGGCAACCTTCTTCGTTTTCACCGTGGATCAGGTCGCTAATGGGGGGGGCGGAGAAGCGCTCATCGTCGACACCATCGGCCGCGTGCTTCGTCCGCAGTACAACCGCCGTGTTGCCTTGCACGAGGCGGGGCACTTCCTGCTGGCGTACCTGCTGGGGTTGCTTCCAGCAGGTTACACTTTGTCGTCTTTGGATGCCTTCCAACGGTGAGAATTGCTCCACTCGTCCATTGCATCGCCGCCTATATAGCCATCTTATGTGTATGAGAAGCATACTTGGCCGGGAATGTACGTGCGTGGGGAATGAAGAGCAAGAGTTCACAATGCCCACAGTGTTGCAAAAGTGATTACAATCAAATAAGTGTGTACAAAGTGTTTGTCTGGCATCAGCAATGCTGTTTTTTGTTGTCTGATCATGTACGTGCTGGCCAACAAACAATGGGCGGCAGCATGCGATGCCAGACCCATGATCATGGAATACTTTGCATCTTCCAGTCTAGTACCGTATCTTGACTAGGTACGGTATCTATCACTGACATATCTAAGCAAGATCGGTTCACAAAGCAATAGTGAGTGAGAATCATACAAGTCAATCACCCTTCTGGGTTCTACAATGGCATGCACCTCCAGATACCTAGCCCCCAATGGAGATCTTGACACGCTTGGCATGTCCCTCCAGGGCTGAACCCTCAACAAAGAATCTTGACAAGTGTATACTGCTCCATGCTCTGGCAAACGGGTGGCTTTCAGCCGCGTGGGTTCGCCCACAGGCAGGGTTGTTCAACGTGAATCTGACGGCCACCTCATCACGCTGGCGTCCCGTAAGCGTCCGTAGCTGCTCTTGTGGAGGATGCTGCATTCCTCTTTTTAGGCCCGAGGTCAGCTCTGGCTGTCTCACCCTTTGTCACCGCCCCCTTTTTTGGGCTGGCGTATTTCTTCCTTTCTTTCTTACTGCTGTATCGAAAGTCCTTCAAGATTCTGCGTTCGCACGCTCCAACCCGTTTAGCATACTCCTCCAGGAGCCTGCCCTTCAAACCTTTGAATCTTGACACGCTTAGCATGCTTCCTCCAGGTACCGAGCCCTCAACGTGCAAGCTGGCTGCCGGTTCGCTGACGGGGAGTTCCAAGCAGAAGTCGCTACCGGCAAGCTCAAGGCCTCCACCCTCGAGCGCTTTGCATGCGTGGCGCTTGCGGGGGTGTGTACAGAGTACCTCCGATTTGGCCGTGCCGAGGGGGGGGTTGCAGATGTCCAGCAGCTGGATGCAACACTCCAGGGTCTTCAGTTCACACAGAAGAAGGCGGACGGCGAGATCCGTTGGGCTGTGCTCAACACCGTGTCGCTTCTCCGACGGCACGCTGCTGTGCACGACATGCTCGCTGACGCTATGCTTCGGGGTTCTTCCATCGGCGACTGCGTTGCGCTACTCGAAGACGCTCTTGCTGACTGCGATGATGTCTAGATCTCATGAGATCTTCAAATTTGAAAGACCTAGACATCATCGCAGTCAGCAAGAGCGTCTTTGAGTAGCGCAACGCAGTCGCCGATGGAAGAACCCCGAAGCATAGCATCTACGAGCATGTCGTGATCACTTGATGTGCTGTTGGCTTATAGCATGCCCTTGGATTGTGAAACATTTAGATGACCTCGCTGTCTGCCAGAGCGCCCTCGAGCACAGCAATGGAGTCGTTGGCGGAGCATGGCTTACATGAGTCGTGAAGAGCAGCGTGCCGGTGGAGGTCGGTTCCGTGTTGAGAGAGTGTAACGCAGCTGACCGGGTTTTTGAGAATTGCAAACTGATTACGGTGTCCCTACTTGCGCGAGGGAGATCTCTAGAGGCACTGTTCAGTTTTGAAGATTGCGTTGATAGCAGCGCAGGGATATGGTTGTGCTGACGATCTCGCGATCATTTGCCTCTTGGCTTTCCCTTTCTCTCATGCCAGCGTTGTCTGTTCGGTTGACGCTTTGTGCTTTGATGTGTTTGGTTGCTCTTCGGACACTGTATGGAGTGTGGGTAACTTGAATGTCCTGTCAGTAACAAACTGGTCGAGGACAAATGTGTTTTGTCAAGTTGTGTCCCACTGCCTGGCGATTCCTGACAGACGATGCCTGTTGGGGGTAACGTGGCATCCAGTGCTTGGCCTTGTTTGAACAAAGGGTGTGACACATGGTTGTCTGAGGCCCCTGAGAAGCTTCAGGAAACCTGTCTTTACATGCGTGCGCTGCTTTAAGCTGTAGGCGAGAGCCTGATAATGGTGCGCACCGTATCCATGCATCGATGTAGGCCTTCGAACCAACTGCGACTCTTGGAGTCCACCATTCTCCGACCCCAATGGTCCAGAGGCATCGGGCGTGCACAAGTGATCTGCGCGTACAAATTGAGGAGCGTATGGACCTTCTGACATGCTGTGCTGCACTGTGCCCATGCGTACTAGACGCGAAACACGTACAATGTTACGTAAGGTGGTTGTATAGTCGCTTCATCTACTATGCGTGCAACTTGCAATTTGCACTCAGCACGACATGTTGACGGCGAGCCTCGAGGCCTGAAAGTAGACTTTGTAATTTGCATTCACTACGCCGTCAGATTATCTCATCGTACTCTATGGCTTATGAGGACCGTCAGCTGGCGTTGAATCTCGGCAACTGGATGCGGACAGGGAAACTGCGCACATCACGGTATGACCCACTGGCTGGCGTTCCATAAGTGGGCAGACTACATTGCTTGCTCTTGTATACATAAATATCACGGTGTTTTTGATGATTTACAGAACCCACAATTGTCGTGCGAGGTCGGCGTGTGACTACCAGGGTATCCTAATGATAGCCAGTGAGCCCCATCTGTCTACCGGTCCAAGACATATGACTACTCCTCGAGAAAGCCCATAAGCAGAAACACATAAATGTCTTTCAGCGTATATTGTGTCATAAGCATGCCTATACGCGCAGTTTTGGGCCACCTGCGTGCGCAGTGTCCCATGTTGCGCACGCATGTGCGCAAGTGCTGCTGATGTGGCACCCATTTCGCAGAGCGCATGATGAACCTTCCCATGAACATTGCAAGTGACTTAGATGTCACGTGTTTGACTGATAGCATCCATTATTCTCGTGCCTTCATTTTGAGAGTATCAAAGAAGCAAGCGAGGGTGTCAGGGGTGTTACGGAAGTGTCAGTATCACCAAACAGTCTCCTCCCGTTGAGCATATAAATGTGGCAATGCTCTTCAGTACTTCTGTCATTCACCTGGGGATCATAAGACGAGGCTGTCTATCCAATTTCAAGCGCTTTTGCTCTCGAGCAGGTATACAGAATCCAAGAAGTGGTGGTCCCAGCTGCATCAGTCCTCAGTGGTGTCTGATTCATGCCAGCTTCCGCTGAGTGAAGCACATCCCCACCTCCCCGCTCCCCAAAAGGGGTGGATCCTCGTTTCCGGCAGCTTCCCTGTTTCCAATCATTGATGAGACAGACATGCATCTCAAGCTCCAGCCACAACGCTTGCGGTCCTTGACGAGCCATCCAGCGCCTGTTCGCCACCATGCGCACCTCGAACAGGCCCTCCGTTTGGCGACCCTTTCCCTGCTTTTAACGGCAGTCCGCTGCATCAGCTTTCTCCAAGGTGATGAGGCACCGTACCTCGCGAACTGGAACGAGATTGTAAAAGACTCATACACCGCTCCACTGCCCGGTGGCCTCGTCACTCAGTGCAAGGGCAAGGGGGCCGCGGCCACCAACCTCCCGACGAAAGTGACGACCGGGACGATGACAGCGACTCAGGTGCAAGCTTTCTGCGGAACAGACTCCATCTGCGTAATTCCCCCGGGAGCCAACCTAACAATGAACAACCACCTCAACGTCGCAGCGCTCGTTGTGCGGGGGGGGCTGACGTGGACCGACGACACACAAGGTGCAGAAAACCAGTGGCTCTGTGCTGGCTACATCGCAGTTGAGGACCGTGGAGTCTTCAGGCTGAGAGTCGAGAGTAAGAAGAGCATTGTGTACATCAAGAACAACCGCGCTTCGCACTCCACGTTAGGTTTTCGCGCTTTCGGCGGCCTCTCGACGCTGACGCCGCCGGAGAACGGACCCGTGATCCGCGTGACGGGCAAGAAAATGAGGCGCACATGGAGCCTTCTTGCGAAACCGGCTGCCGCGGGGTCGACGTCGATTACACTCATGCACAACCCCACGCTCATGGGGTGGGAGATCGGCGACCGTATCGTCATCGCGCCAACCACAACAGGCTCCTACGGAACCGCCGATGCGTTCTTCATCAAGCGCTTTGCTGCAGGTAACATCGTGGAGCTTGGCGCGGCAGCTTTCGCGACCGCGCCAGATGCGCGCACCACCCAGGCGTTCAAAGCTGACTTCGTGTGGACGTGGGAGACGAGCAGTGCCGCGCTGATGTCGGCCGAGGTCATCAACCTCAGCCGAAACGTCCTCATCACGGGGGATGACTTTGAGCACGTTCCCTGCGCTCCGGTGGGAGGGGGCACGAAGTGCACGATGGGGCTGCACACGATCATGCGCAAGGGCGGCACGATGTCCATGTTGTATACGCGCGTGGAGAAGTGCGGGCAGCGGGGTGTTCTGGGCAAGTACTGCATGCACATGCACGCGATGGGGGCGTGTCGGTTTTGCCGATTCAAGGGCAATGCTGTCGAGTTCGGTCAGCAGCGCGGCATTGCCGTCCACGGCACGCACCTTTCCACAGTGCAGGACAACGTTTTCAACGACATACGCGGCTCGAGCATCTACATCGAGGATGGCAACGAAATGTACAACAACATCCTCAACAACGTCGGCATCTGCCCCTGGCCCATGAACGGCCCCAAGGGTGGCTGCACGGTCCCAGGCACTGACGGAGCCCAGGGAGACACATCCCTCAACCAGGCGGGGCTGTGGGCTGTGAGTCAGACAAACAACGTCATCGGCAACCGCTTTGTCAACTCATTCAACGGCATGCTGTACGAAACGGGCGACTCGGCGGGATTCGGCCGCGGGTTGGTCATTGGCAAAGTGTGTCCGCAGAACAGCGCGTTTGGACGCCTCGAGGGCAATACGTTCCACGGGCATGGCCGCTTTGGCACATACATGCTCGGCAACGACTTCCCAAAGCGCACTGGGCAACGCCTCGCTCTGGACGGCACCGTTGATAACCTCACCTCTTGCCGCGCACTTCTACCGGACGGCACCGATAACGGCTGGGGCATGGTGCTTGCAAACAATGTCGACTACAGCAACGTGTTCGTAGGGACGTACGACATGGGCGATGTGCAGCTAGCGCGGCACTCGTCCATCGGCAACCTCAACCTCGTGTACTGGAAGGGCACAAAGAACTTCCGCGACGGCTGCTCCGCGCATCTCAAGGATGGATACTACCGCGACGGCAACATGGCGCTGCCGGACCAGGCCACGTTTCTCATTGAAGGCACCCGCTTCGAGGGCAACATGCACTTTGAGAGCAACCACCACTGCAACATCGGCATCACCGGAGCGCTGTGCAGCCCCATCTACGTGTTTGTCAATGCGGTCTTTGCGGTGTCACGGCTACAGTTTGAGTTCCACGTCGAGGCGAACAACTACGGCGGCATGTTCACGCTCTCGCCGCCGGAAGAGGCCAACCCCAATGGACTGGTCTTCCCTCCCGGGTTCTGCTCGCTTGCGTCCAACACGTTCACGTACCTGCTCGCCATCGACGGCGGCAGGACGTGTGTCCGCGCGTCATCGCTCAGCACACCGATGAAAGACCTTACCACCGTGTACGCGGATGGCATCCTGTGCAAGCGACCGCTCCGGTCGCTCAAGATCTGGACGCGGGGCTACACAAAAGCAACAGGCCCTCGCCTAAACGTCGAGCTATGGCAAGGGGGGGGCGCCCCGGTGAGTACCCTCTCGATGCCGTACCATCAAATCGGCAACGACTTCTCGACGCGCAAGCAGGGCTACGCATTCCCCGTCATCCCCGGCACGGACCACGAGTACCGCATCTCTCTGAACGGCGGCAACCCTCTGCCCGCCGACTGGATCATCGAGTTCTCCGACCCTATCTTCGGAAACCGCTGGCATCCGGATGAGCTTTTGCTGAAAGTTGCGGGCCGCTCATGTCCCCCAGTCATCAACTCGCAGCACGACCGCCGATTCATCTTTGCGGATAGCTCAAACTATCTGCCGCCAGAGGCCTGGGGCCACGGTGCTTGCACAAGTTTCCCCCCCATGCCGCCTGTCGGCTGTCCGGCGTCCATCCGCGCGATCAAGCCAGTGACGTGTGACTCAGATTGCCCGGGAGGGTGCGCAAACGGCTACTGCGACTGCGGCCTCAAGCAGTGCGTGTGCGAGCCAGGTTTCTCAGGGGACTTGTGTGAGGTGGACGTCTGCGC
Organism: Nuphar pumila; assembly: GCF_984573655.1. NCBI lineage: Eukaryota > Viridiplantae > Streptophyta > Magnoliopsida > Nymphaeales > Nymphaeaceae > Nuphar > Nuphar pumila. The sequence goes on along the minus strand of NW_028323196.1, from coordinate 57,122 downwards.
GGAGGCGAATTGCGGACCGCATGGGCGCTGCGCGGCAAAGTATCTGGGCGGCACGCTTCCGGTGAGCGTGGGGGCGTGTGTCTGCGAGCCGTCGTGGGCCGGGCCGCGCTGCGAGGTCAACCCGTGCGCAGGGCAGTCGTGCGGTGCGCACGGAAAGTGCGTCATCGACGGCGAGGTTGGGTGGAAATGCGTGTGCGAGCCGATGTATGAAGGCCTCCGCTGCGAGAGGTCGTGTATCAACTTTGGCTGCATTCTGGTGGGCGCGCCCGGTGGCTGCAACAACGGGGACTTCAGCCCCCCGCGCGGCACTATTGCGCACGTGGCGGCGGCTGCAGCTATCTTCCGTTCGACGCACCTCCTGCACAGCCCGACACCTGGTGCTGCTTCAAGAACTGCATTGGTGGCTGAAAAACAAACAAAATATGCCACCCGAGGAGGTTGGAGTTGACATCGGGCAAGGCATTGGCGGGTGACACCTTCCATACTTGCACCTCTTTGGCGTCTTCGATGCTGCAACAGCATTGCTCTCCTGGGCGGTAGTTATGAGGCCTTCACCAGGCGATGAAGATTGCCCAAGCTCGCTCTAAACAATATTCTCCAGCACAAGGGTACGTGCTGTCTTCCATGTGTGAGTTGATGCAAGAGCAATGCCGAGGATTTGCAGGGAAAGAAAGAAATGCGTCAGCCGAGAAAGGCGGCGTTGACATTGGGCGAAACAAAATTTGCAGGGACAATTATGCCAGTGAATCTAACAAGCTGTTAGATTCAAGTGATGTTTGTCTCTTCATTTACAGGAGCCTATGTTGCCACTCCCTGTTAACATATCAGGAACTGCATCAGTCTCGCCTGAGTAGCATTTTGCCAGCATCAGCTTCTGTGATTTGCGGGTCCAGATGCATGAAAAATACATGTACATTGGCGTTTGAAGCGGGGGTCGCAACCTGAGCTGGCAAAGCTCTGTTCAAGAGCAATTCAGAGCGTGTGGTGCATGATTTGAAGCTGCTGTCAAGTTACCAATATCCTCACGGATGCGGTGGGTTCATGTCGAACCCGTTTCTGGTGAAACTGATTGCTTCTGAGACTATCACCCCTGCTGCAAAGGCCACGAGGAGCCGAAGTGTCATCCGCTTGTGACAGAATGTTGCCTGACCGTGCGATTTCCTGGTTCAGATGCCTGAAAAAGCATGAATTATTGAGACCAAAATGGGGTTCAAATCCCAAGCTGACGAAGCGCTGATTTCACGAGGAAATTCATTGCGTGTGATGCATGATAACAAAGGCGCTGTCAAGTTGCCAACATCCTCGAGGATGCGGTGGGTATATGAGACCTTGCTGTATGGCTATATTATATCGCAGAATGAAGCTGTGCTTTCTAGCTTTGCTTTATAGCGTTGCCCTACATGAATGCAAGTAGCATTAACTTGCTTCCCTAAAACACTAACAAACAGAATGCTTTATCTCGCGGCTAAAACTTACTTGCTATGGTTCTGGAGTGTGTTGTTCATGGCCTGTCAGAAAGGTTCCAGGGCTGATACTCATGGCTGCCAAGTTTTTGTTTGTTTGCATTGCTTGTTGCTCACACCTCACAACCAGGGCCGAAACCCATTCTGGCAAAGCCCCGATCTATATGTAAGACCCCAGTTGCCAGTGTCTACGTGGATGCGGTAGTGTTCATATAAGATACATATCATGCATGATATGTATCTTTTTGCAACCCATATGGCATGGATCCTCCAGACCTGTAGGCCAGCCATACACATCTACCAACATGGTTTGCTTGGGCTTGCCATCGCAGCCTTTGCTAAAAGCTAGCATACGCCCAGCTGCTGGTTTTAAGCAAACCCATCACTGGTGATGGGAATGGTAGCATTGATTTTTGGGAAGTGAGTAGTGCTTGGAGTTGCCAATGTCCATGTGGATCCGGTAGCGTTGTGGGAGATACATCATTGGATACATCAATACATCAAATGGGTAAGCAATGTCCATGTGGATGCGGTGGCGTTGTAGAAGATACACCATTGCACCAACATCACACGTGGCAGCAAGGTGTGTAGTGGTGGTGTCTATGCTGTGAAGCTGGTTCCACTGTTGTCAACACAAGGCTTTTGTTTTTGGTGAATATTGCATGAATGATTCCATCAACTATGCCAGATATTCAGTGATTTCTTAGTTTTGCATGGTACCTCGAGCAGTGAGAAAAAAGCCATGGTGCAATAGCTTTTGCATGGTGTATCTGCAGATGGAACATTACTGAGGCGCTGCAAGGCACTTCGTTGTTCATGGATAGTAACGCAAGCGCGGCTTCCATTTCATTCACTATGTACTGACTCCCAAGTAGTTCTTAGAGTTGCAAATCTCCATGTGGATGCCGTAGTGGTGATACATTATCATAATCTTCGCGCGGAATCATGACAGGCGGGGATGCGCACTCGCTCCTTAATGGATCACTTGGGTTGATTTCGCTCCATCCGTGTTCTCTGTACGCGGGACAATCTGTTGAACATCGACCTGGTCAAACATCAGAGTCAATGTTTCAGATGCGCCTGGCTTGGAGTCTGCAGATCTACCAGCAACAGACCGTGTCCCTTACTGGTTGATTGCTTGCTTGCGGTTCCCAATATGTGTTTTGTTACATAATCCCCATCCACATGCATGGTGATCTGGACACTTTTTAGCGGATGTATCGCACTTCCTTGCCACCTTTCAGCCATCTTTCGGGGCCACAGAGCGTGAAGTCAGCAAGGTCAATATTATTGCCGGATGTGCTACAAAAGTAAAGAGATACGCCAGCCCAAAGAAGGCGGCGTTGACAACCGGCGAGACAGCCAGAGCTGATCTCGCGCCTAACGGACGCGCTACAAGATACCCAATCTGATTCTGTCCGTGCCCATGCTCACGGCCACAAACCTCACGGGACGAATGACATGATGCGGTGCTTTGACAGATTGGGTTCCAACCCCATTTGTGTCCCATAAATCCATGCATTTTTGGGCATCTGGACCCGCAGATCATACTGGCTGGCGAAGACATGTGATGACATGTGACATAGGCTCTGTATTGCTTGCAAGCCATCCACGACATCGCCTGATTTGCAAAACGTGATCACCATGTAGGAAGTGTGTGCATCTGCAATGATGCATCACAAGGCAGAACATGATGTATCTTGGGTCAGCACCACCGCAGGCACAGGACATCGGCAACTCCAAGGACTACTTGGGAATCAGTGCTACTGCTACCATCACCTGCAACATGCATTTCATCATGCAACCACACCAGGCAACACCCAGTATGCGCAGCAGTGGCACAATGGCAAAAGTGCCTGAGGTATTCATTCAAGGAGTTACAGGTAGGACTGCCGGTTGGACCGTGCCGAACGGTCTGAGCAAGAGGCTAGGTATACAGGTAGAACGACATCAAAGCAAAAACGTTCGTTAACGGCAGGCAGAAGTCAATTGCCTGTCGTTCGTTGCTCTGATGTACGTTTCACAACAGCGCAATGTATGACATGGCAATATCGAAGACGAATGATGGTGGTCATGAATGCCGAGGTGGCGAATCTTCTTGAACACCACCACATTCACATGGGGCGTCGCCAAAGCTGTCACTCACGGTTACAGTATCACTCAGGAAGGCGACAGGATTCAGCCGCAATTTAAAACAAGTGTCACATCCACATACTGGCATGGATATTATCCTTCAAAGGGATAACTCTTTCCAAAGGCAGATTCAGCCGACTGACATGCTACAGTTCATAGCACATCTTGAGCCTGGCCTAATCAAGAGCCTGGCCATCTAGCGCTCATCTAGGGCTCATCTAGGGCTCATCTAGGGCTCATCTAGGGCTCATCTAGGGCTCATCTAGAGCTCATCTACAGCTCATCTAGGGCTCGTCTAGGGCTCATCTAGGGCTCATCTAGAGCTCATCTAGGGCTCTTCTAGGGCTCATCTAGGGCTCATCTAGGGCCTGGCCATCGCAAGACTCAGAAAAACTTAGGTACTAGCAAAGACATCACATGCAATGCCAGGTGAGCTGAGTGCAGCGCGCAATTGCGGCGCGCATGCACCAACAGGCAGCTTGAACTGTTCTCAAAACTCAAGGATGCCTGAAAGGTTGACATCTGCTAAGGAAAAAAAATATTATGTGGCCGCCAAACGCACGCCACGCCAAACAGCTATACAACTGTCAGAATCGTACAAGCAGCACAGAAATCTAACCATTGGCCGGTAATCACATTCAAGCCGATTTTGCACGCTGAACAGGTGGTCAAACTGTCCACCCTCGAATCGAGGGGTCGCGCGTTCAAACCTTGGGTCGGCGCTAACAGTTTTCCGGTGGTCCGAGGCTGCTACATTGATGTTTGGAGGACCTAGCTGCAATCGCGGGCGGCCTCAGACCTCCTCCAGACTTCGCGTTCTCAACGCAGAGTCGAGCGCTGTCCTGAGCTTGTGCGCCCTCGGGCCTCGCTGAAACGAGCGAGAGGAGGCTGGAAGGGCGGTGAGAAGCCCTTGCAAAGCCTTCACGACCTTGTGCGCTTCCTCACCTGCAAATGCAGCTCCAGATGTCAGCAAAAGCTAGAACAGCAGTAACCTCTCTCTCTATGGTAAGTCAGGTTGGTCCAAGTACGCTTGCCTCGGGTGACGGTAATGGTGGTACTGATTCCCAGGTTGTTCATAGAGGTGCCAACGTCCATGTGGAGGCAGTAGTGTTGTAGAAATATGCAAAAATAAAATAAAAAAATGCATCGCCATCATCATCCACCGACTGCCCCCCAAAGGCCCTGCTCCTCCTTCCCCATGAGCATCTCTACACTTTGCTTTGCCAGATTGGGTTTCGACCCCGTTTTCTGTCCCCGAAATTCGTGCATTTTAAGCGTCTGGCTTTCGACCCCTATTTCTGTCCCGCAAATACATGGACATGTCTCATGTCCTTATTTCTTTTGTTTGCACATATAGTTTCGAAGCACGCATTTCCCTAGTGTACCCGCTCGCCGCCTCCCCCCCTCGGTCACGGCTGCCCGATGTGACATCTGTTCTCACCACTTCACATCGCCTGCCTGCCTCTGCTGTGGATCCGGTCATGACTGCCTGATGTAACTAGATGATATCTATGTTTAGTCCTTCACATACAAGGTGGGATATTGGCAACTAAATTGGAATCTCTGTTGGCAGTTGATCCCTTGACAACCATTTTAAGTATGGGTTGCGACGATCTCCCAAAGGAGTTGACGGGCCATTTTTGGTCAGCTGTGGCTGATCTCCTTTCTTGCAGGGTACAAGACAATGAAGAAGACATGTCAGGTCAGGATATGGTAAGTCAGGCTGGTCCAGGTACGCTTGCCTCAGATGAAAGTAATGGTAGCACTGATTCCCAAGTACTTCTTGGAGTTGCCAATGTCCATGTGGATGCGGTAGTGTTGTAAAACGATACATCATCATCATCACATGGAATTCATTAGTAGATTTGACCTCTGAACAGCCCCTAGGCAGTGCTACCACGATGATCCCAATGCCGAATTACCAAGCAGAAAGCATCGGGCACCAGAGCGTCCCCAGAATGGTTCTCGGCACCCCTTTCCATCCAACAAAATCATGCATTTTTTGGGCATCTGGACAGGGTCTGGTGGAATGCTGCCGGGCGCACCTGTCGGCTGCTCCTCCTGATGGCCACAGGCGCCTCTTCCTCAGCTGAGAGGAGCAACGCCACCGTCGAGAGGAGCTCCAGACCGCCCTCCTGCACGGAACCAGCCGCAAATAAGTGCCTTGTACTGAACCGCTGCTGTCTCAAAGGCGGTGCAGAACCAGACGCAAAACTAGACTGATTCCCATGTAGTTGCCAGCGTCCGTGGATGTGGTAATGTTGTGAGAAGACACCTCATCATCATAACATTACATGGATAAAACTACGGAGCAGGCCAAAAATATAATTAATGGTCAGGCCGAAGCTTCATCATCAATACGACACATAGATGAGGCAGGAAATAGGCACCAAGCGACCAAGTCTTTGTCATTACATCACATGGATAATGGCAGGAAATGTACAATAAGTAACTGCGACAGCACATTCGAAGTGACAAAGCTCATTGAACGTCAGCAGTTGGAGTAATTAACATCTCGATCATCAGACTGGCTCCGAGACGATTGTAGCGCACCTGCTCGGACGATGGCTGAGCCGGCTCGCCTCCAGCAGCAGCTCCATCGTCTGCTGCGGACGATGCAGCAACCGCCGGCTCTGTGCGGGCCACGGACGCCCCCCCCCTCTCCACGCGCGCGCACTTCCTCGTCACTGCCTCCACGTTATCGACGATCAGCTCGCGCGGCCCGTGGAGGGCCTCCGACTCCGCCTGCCGCGGCATCGCAGGCGGATGTGCCGCCGCCAAGTCCGGCAAGCGCCCAACGCCCACCGGCATCGGTGGGAGCGCCGATTTGAAGAGGGGCAGTGGGGCCCCGTCGTTGCCGCCAACCCACTTGTGGCCCCGCCCCCCCGATCCATCGGCGCATGCGTTCCCAATGTAGTGGCTGGGAAAGTCGAGCGGAGCCGGGAGCAGGCAGGACCAGCGCCCCACGACGTGCAGCGATTCAACTCTCAAGCGAGAGGCTGCTTCGGGCGCCTCCGCGTCGCCGAAGCCATCAAATCGGCTGCGCTCGCTGCCGCTGCTGGGATTGCCGCGCTCCCGGTCCGCTTTGCCGGACCCTGCCGCGTGGCTGCGGTCGCTGCTGGCGGACTTCTGCTGCTGCCGCAGCTTCTGCGTTTGGGGGCCGCTGTGGAAGACGCCGGGGGCCGCAGGGCGTCCGTGCTGGGGTGCGTCTTGCATGGCGGCCAGCTTCCGAAGGAACTCCTTGTGCTGCGAGAAGAGTGGGAGTGGGGGGCGGTTTGCAGAGGGCGCGAGCGCGCCTGCGAGCGCGCTCGCGAGCTGCGTGCCGCCGAGCATTGGGCCGCCCGACGTGTTGGCGAGATGCATGGGAGGCATCTCGCACGCAAGTCTGCTTGACTGCTGCCCTGCAAGCGTGCTTTCCGGCAGCCGTTGCGCGTGACAGGTGCTCGGGCGGAATGGTGGAAGGCTTAGGGGAGCCCTCCTTGCAGCAGCGTCTGCTCTGTGCACCTGTGATGGGAGGCGGCCCATGCACATCTGCGACAGGCCCCTGACCGCGGTCGCCAGGTCCTCCCGTGGCGAGGGACCCGCATTCCCACCGCGGATTTCGAAGGGCAGCTCAGACCTTGTTGGCTTTGGCACTCGCAGGTCGGGCTGCGCAGGTGTCGCCTCCGTGTCCCATGAGTTGTCGAACATTTTCGTCCTTTTCGACTCTCGCTTGCCCTTCCCGTGAGCGACGCTTTCGATGTCAACTTGCTGACCTCGCTTCCCCATCTCTACTGTGCTGCGTTTACAGATACTCACCTGCGAGCAAAGTGCTGCTTGTTGGGTCGCCTCCAAACAGTGACATGCCAATCTAACAGTGTTAAAAATGACCGAATCAATCGGTTCGTGTGCCAAGATGCTGGTTAGTATCTCTCGAGATGCGTGCCACGTTCGACTACTTTGCGAAGCGAAACGTCAGCAGTCCAAGATCGCTTTCAGGTCAATGCCCTCACTTCTCAGCTGCTAATTGATTTATCAGACACATTCGCGCTTCGAATGAAAAGCTTCGGGTGTGACAGCGTTGCTCGGCAATACCTTCGAGCTCTTCATGAGTGTCACTTAGCAGAGGTTCGCCAACATAGATGCACGTACGAGAATTTACGCATATCGCGAATCGAGTTATCATAATTTATTGAATGTGTCGAGCTTATCATTTTGGACATGTCCCTGTCTACACCTCCGCTTCATGCTCAGGGTTCGTATGCATCGTTTGTCAAGTGTGGCAAGGCATCGGCACATGTGCAAAGCGACGACGCACGTCCGAAAGTGACTACATACAATGAACTACCGATGTTTCTCGCATGTTATCACATAACGCGCTGCAGAACCAGCCGAGACATTGCTGCTGATGACCAAGACCCAGCTCATTGCCCAGAGCCGCTTCAACGGAGCAAGTTGAAGCCAGACAAACGGCAGAAAAGAGCTTCAGAGAGGTATGCGATTTCATATAAAAGGTGGCTTGATAAAAGGTTGCGCGCAAGGAAAGTTCTCTGACCACGATTGCACATTTCAGCACGGCGTTGCAGAAAGGCGTTCCAGGCTCTCACACACCATAGCGTTGCGCGAAAAGTGTACATAACATGTGATATGCATACATAAACAGCGACGATGCTGCACTGCATAAGGTTTTGCTTTGCCTTGTAGCTATGCCTTGCGCATCTTGTCGCCTTGCCCAACGATACGACACTTTGGCTAACGTACAGCCTTTTATGATGTTCCATTCACTCGCATGACACGAAAAATAGATTTCAGTTTCATTTTGCGCCAAACAATTTGCGGCAGCCCATGGAAAGTCATGCAAGGCCCCAAGCAAAGTGCGCCTACCCACATCATGCCTTTCAGAAAACACGCTGCAACAACTCAGCAACATCACAGTGATTAATGATGACACACTGAAAATCCAGGGCCGATGAGCAAGCAACGAACAACCTCCTGGCGTGGGTCGTACCTTTGGCAACGGATGAAGAAGTCGACCTTGCCTGCACAGGAGTTTTCCGATACATCATGCAGCTCTGCGAAAAAATACTTGTAGTTTGAAAGGCCAGCCATTTAATGAGATGTGCTTGTCCGCACGTCATTGACAAGGACATTGAGGCCATTTGCATCGTCAGATAGCTCCGGTTTTCGGGTTTTCAAATTGCTCATACCTGGTCGTGCCACAGTTCTTCAAGGCACGCGCAGGTGAGCGAATGTTGCGAAGAAACAACTTAATCCAGACACTAAACGTGACGAGCAGGAAAGCTTCGGTGTTGGTTTGCTCACTGAAGCGGCGTGTATCCAGCGAATTGAACCCTGTGGGTGCCAACTCGACGTCAGCACGCAGGCACAGGTCTCGCTTGAAGTGTGGGCCTGCGATCGCTATCAGAAACAATCATACCTGGTGTCTTTGCATTTTTCCTGCACTCCGCTTTCGTCCTGCTGACAGGTGCCTGTGCTGCTTTCAACTGGCGGGTTTGTCAGCGCGGCAAACGCAATGGCCACCTGGCCCACCTTTCAAACGTAGCCCTGAGAACATATTTCAACTGTTAGTCCAGCATTTGGCACAGGCTGTCCGATTCGCTTGTGCTAAACCTTCAAAATCGTACTGACGTCAGCACCTCCAATCTGATTGCGATACGAAAAAGCGGAGCATGCTTCTCATGTCAGCGGAAGTGCCCAGCACAAGTGGACATGCCCGCTGCATTTCAACGTTCCCCGTGCGCCCCAGGAGCGCCGTGTTTCGACGGACTTGCAGGAGTTCCCGACGTCGCTCACATCGCAGGCATGTAGCCCCGGTGTACGAGTCCAGTAACATGGTGCGCTAGCCTCCTGATCATGTCACAGCTGTTTGACTGATCGTGATTGTTCGTGTGTGCGTTGGCTAACGTCGGACCTGGTCCTCGTTTTCTTCATGTTCCTCCTTCTGTTGACTGCGCCTCGTTATCAGCCCGAAAGGATGATGAGCGCGCCAATTTGTATGGTGTACTTCTTGATTCTCGCGGCGTGCACGACAGAAGTCGAGTGCGGTCCGGTTCAAGCGACCCGTTCAATCGAGCCGGTTGGGGGCCACAGTCGGGGGCCAATGCTCTGTTGCGTGGATTCTGGTTCAGTTTTGATTTGACTCTTTCTTGGCCGATATCGACACAGCATTGCAAGGGAGTAGGTCGAGGACGTCGAAACAGATGTCTTCTCGAGAACGTCCGCCTCGCAGAATTCAGCCGCAGAGAGCGTGACGTCGTGTTTGTGTGGCGAGGTTTCATCCCATTCAGAACACTGAGCGTTTGAAAGCGGGTGAGATGATTTTCGCGCAGCAATGTTCACTCAGTGAACACGTACTGGGGCAAACATGCGACAGGCCCACTGAACTCGACGATATTTTGCTCAAGGCAAGTGGCCATGAGCACCCGCGAACTTGAAAGCCCGCGAAACATTGCACGTTCGTCAAAAGCTGCTGCTGTGGTTGCGTGTGATGTCCGCTTAGGGCGTCGTCGTTGTTTCAGCCAATGGCAAACAACATGTTCCCTAAACGAACGCGTTGACCACCTTGCCGCGCTCAAGGAGCGGACACAAGCGCTCCCGGATGAGTCGCAACAAATACTGCCAGTACTATACTACAACAGAGTTGGACCCCGATTCCTGCCGCCAGAAATACTTTGATTTCAGCCATCCAGAACCACAAACCAACTGCACGACGAAGCACCGAGTTGTACGCGCGGTGCTTGTTCCTCTTAGAGTTGCCAATGTCCATGTGGATGCGGTGGTGACTCCAGGGGGTTGTAAACAGATACATTGTGTTGCAGGGCATAGAGGGGGATGCATTGGCGCTGGCTCAAGCCATCGACGCGCTGGAGCCTCCAGGGGGGGGGGGGGATGCAGGGGGTGACTCAGACGCCGCGTCGAAGGACTTGCACCCTGTGCTATTGGATAGCACGCAGCTGAGGCAGCTCACCAGCTGCACAGACGCAACTGCTTGCTTTGCGAGCTTTCTCGAGCTGTCCGAGAGTGGAGACTACCTCACAGTGCTCACTGAATCAGACTGCCTGGCGCTGATGGCTGCAGCATTTGATCGAGGCAATATCACACTCGCGCAGGTGCGTGTTGGAAGCGATGTGTGTTGATGATGCACCTTTTTACAACACTACCGCATCCACATGGACATTGGCAATTCCCCAAGAAGCACTTGGGAATCAATGCTACCGTTACCGTCACCTGAGGCAAGCGTACCTGGATAATGTGTCTGTTTACAACGCTACCGCATCTACGTGAACATTGGCAACTCCAAGTTCTTCTTGGGAGATCACTACTTGCTACCATAACCAACCCCACATCATTACACCACATAGATCATGGCAGGAAATAACCCCTGACCTCTAACCCCACATCATTACACCACATAGATAATGGCAGGAAAGAACCCTGACCCCTAACGCCACATCATTACTATGCTTTCGTTTTGATGGAGGTTGCTGTCTGTGACCCTGTTCAGGAAAACTACTGAAAACAACTTTCCAAATCATGTAGTCAAGACATCGTCCTTAAGATGTGTGCGATGCACACTGTTGACAAACTGGCTACCGCAAGCTAAATCTAGCATTGTCCGCAACTAAACACCTATATAGGACTGCGCATGTGAGCACAGGCTCCATCTTTGTTGTGGACAATGACAAACCTTGCACTAGCCGCAGTAGAGCTAGTTGAGGTAGTTGCTACCGATGGTGACGATGTATCTTTCCGCGAGTGCCGGAGAAGGACGGATATGTCACTAACGCGCTTCGCAAATCCAGCATCGGCCTATGCAGGGGCAATGCTGTGATGTACTGGCGCCCTCTTCAAGTTTTGGCTGGTGCGACCAGCCGTGCGTTCATGACAGGCTTGCCTGTCCCGACCTCTTGACGTTCAGCTGTTTTGTTTCGAACGTGTTCACTACTTCGTGCCGTTGTCTATATGTGATTCAGTGAGGTATCTTTTCACGACATTACCGCATCCTAATGGACAGTGGCAACTCCAAGAGCTACTTGGGAATCGAAACAAAATCTACTAGCAAGTCCAGACAAGAGTCTGATCAGAGGCTGGTCCTGATGGGTATGGCACTGAACAGTAGCTCAAACTCAACAAATCTGAGGCAAGCCTCACGAGTTCCACTGTAAGGTCGAGCCTGCAATCCGAGCACGCATGCTAGAAGGGCATCACAGATGAGTCACGGGATCACTTCTCGCAGACTGTCAAATAACTAGAGTACCCCGATACGAGCACACATGTGCATCGGTGAAAACCATAACACACACTTGCAACGGTACAACGACCGCTAGTTTTACTACTCACACATGATTCCCAAGTAGTTCTTGGGGTTGCCAATGTCCTCGTGGATGCGGTAGTGTTCAGCAATTGCTAAACATTTCCATTTGCTCCATGACTTCCAAACGCAGGTATTTATAGGTACCCACGGAGCGGCGTGTGTTGTCTAGACAACGGTATGCATTAGATCGGGATAGGCAGCCACTGCTCCGCCGATAACACGCAGGTCATCTATTACCTGCATGCTTTCGGCGAAGCAGTGGCTGCCTCTCCCAACCTGATGCATACCGTAGTCTAGACAACAACGCCGCTCCGAGGGTATCTATAGGTAGATAACTGCTCAGCCGATAGTCATGAGATGATCTCATTGGACGATGAGAGGGTTTGCTGTGATGCTGGGCTGCAGCGCGTTAAACTGAACATTGATTTGCAAGGCCTCTAGCAACACCGTGTCGCAATCGAAGCACGTTCCGCGTGAAATCACTCGTTCAGGTCCGTTTTCGGCGACTCTGCACTCCTTTCGATTACCTGACATAAATCGCTCCAGCACCTTACAATCACGTGGCCATAAATCGCTTCAACACCTTATTTCTGGCACAGTTGACTGCATCAACCTTCTAAACACCTTCCGATCGCATGTTGATTCGATCGCGTGTCGAATCCGATCACGTGACGATTTCATATACCGTACTGCCGCTAAATATTCAACCCAAATCGCAAAAATGGCCGTTTGAAAAATTTCCATCCTAAATCTCCAGAAAATGTCGGTCAAAAAATAGCGATTTTTACTATCTAATTTTCGGGTCTATTTTAATAAATAATCCTGATCTATGTCACCTACGGTTGAATGGTTTGCAGGATTCGGACAAAGTTTGAATATTAGCGTGATTGAACAGTTAGCAGCGATACGGTAGTTTGGCTATAAGCTATGATGATGCTGTCTCTCCATGACAGACTTGCTCGTTCCGACTGCTGACGTTCAGTGAGCTGTATCACTTCGAATGTGCTGTCTTTGTTGCTTGTTGATGTCCTGCCATAAGCTATGTGATGTTATGATGTATGTTTTATGACACTTTGTTGCTTGTTGACTACTTCCTGCCTTTATCTATGTGATATTATGAAGCCTTCTCAAAACTCGCGCCATGATGATCCAGACCCTTTCTACAGCTCAGTTCTGTTTGGTAGTGAGGTCTGGTCAACCTCACAAGTCAATAGACGCTGCTTTGACGTCGTCGCAAAGGAGGCGATGCGAGCAGTGATGGGATTGCAGTGCGTACAAGTTGCCTCAGAAGTCTTGTTCACAGACCTGGGCCTACTGCCCCCCTCGCTTCTAATGGATGCCTCTAAACAATGCTATGACAAGCATTTGTCCACCTTACAAGGAACTCGATGGTGTAAACTGGCAAAAGCGAGTCGCTTTCCTGGGCATAGAGCCGTCGGGCGCCCAAGGGCAGGGGCCAATTGGCAAGGCGAGGTGCAGAAATTTTCAGCGGACATTTGCCACGACCTGAATATCTCTGACATCTTCAAGGCCCCTAAAAAACAGCAGGTCGCTAGGCGTACCTCCTCCAGATCTCAAGGGGGAGTGCGTACAGTGAATATGCCAGTGCTGAGAGCAGAGGCGTTGCCTACTGATGAGGTTGATAGGCAACACCTCCTCGACAATATCTGGAGTTGGCACCTAATTCGGGGGAAAGCCAGATATGTTGCATCGCCGCACTCTGCAGTGCCATGGAAGTGGACGTGCATCGGTGAACAACCACGCAGTCTTGCACCATATCTGTCAAGTTTGCCCTCTGTTCGGGCTCGGACTATCATGAGCGCCAAGAGTGGTAAACTGTTTGCCCTACGAAGCCGACTTCAAAATCAAACTTACGAGTTTGTGGATCCCTTACAGTATCACTGCAATGACTGCGATGAGCATTTGGGGATGCTCACACAGGCTGTGTTCACTGTACTGTGGATTGTCCCATCTTGTGGCCTAAAATAGACCAATTTCTTGAAACGGTTGGAGGTCTTGGGTTACAAGGCGGGAATTTGGCAACTAAATTGGAATCTCTGTTGGGGGTTGATCTCCTGACAAAGATTCTGAGTGTGGGTTGCGACGATCTCCCAAAGGAATTGACGGGTCGTTTTTGGTCAGCTGTGGCTGATCTCCTTTCTTGCAGGGTACAAGACGAAGACGAAGAAGATATGTCAGGTCAGGTTATGGTAAGTCAGGCTGGTCCAGGTACGCTTGCCTCAGGTGGTGGTAATGATAACACGGATTCCCAAGTAGTTCTTGGAGTTGCCAATGTCCATGTGGATGCGGTAGTGTTGTACAAAGATACATCATCATCATTACATCGCACAGAGAAAGAGCAAGAGCTACGGCTTAGGCCGAAAACAACCACATCAACACATTCGAAAAACAATACAGCTCATTGAACGTCAGCGGTCGGGACAGGCAAGCCTGTCATGAACGCGCGGGCCGCTCGCACGAGCCAGAACTTGAAGAGAGCGCCGATACATCACACCATTGCCCCTACAAAGGCCGATGCTGAGTTCACGAAGCGCGTTTGTGACAAATCCCGCCTTGATAACATCCCCTCCAGCGCTCGCTGTTGTCGCTAGAGTATTGAGCAGCTCCATAGCCCCGTTCCCCATGCGCCCAAAAGTTTCATGCGACAGTGGGCTGAAGGCATAGCTGTTGGGGTCAGCGGATTGATACTTTGTCCGCTTCAGTTGATCGCGATGCGCCGCTGCGCCACCCTCTGTCTGTGCGATTTGCGCAAAGGAGGGTGCGCAGGGGTGCACCACTGAGATGTCCGCGACCGTGAGTCCGCCGGGTAGAACGAGCAAGATGTCTCCACGCGCAGCAGAGTGGGCTGCGATTGGGGCAGCTTGCACGCCAGGCAACACTCGGAGTGTTGGCTCAACAGATGATGCAATTCCAGCGCGGGAGGCAATGCGGCGCCAAATCTCTGTGAGAATGTTGTGGCGCAACGTCATTGACGTGCACTGTGACCGGCAGGTCATCGCGTGGTCGACATCCCCCGCTTGCATGTACTGCCCACAGCAGCACCGGACGCCAGGTGCATTGGTAGGCATGTGCGTCAGACCGAGACGGTGGCGCATGGCGCCGGTGAAGTCCGAGTCTGTGAGCTGTAGCGCCATGGATAGTGGCAGCGTGTCCATCCATATGGAGGAAGCGCGACATGCGCAGCTGAGCATGCGAGCTAGGTCGCGGCGGCCGTCTTCGGTGTTGGTGTCGAATGATGCCAAGAGCTCGTCGCTGCGGCGCTGAGCCACGAATCGCGCGTACGTGCGCTGTACACCCGGGAGGACTGTGTCGATACATTCCTCATTGATGTCCAGGGCGTCCGGGGGCCAGAGCTCTTTCGCCGCGCCTTCCGCGTGTAGCACCTGCCAATCTTGCGTAAGACAGGCGCCAATGGGGCTAGCAAAGGGGCGGAATTGCTGTGGCCTGTCACGCATGGTGGTTTCAGCCATGGCTGCGGCGGATAGAAAGGAAGCCTTTGCTTCCAAGGCTGTGGTGGTGCGAATACCCATGCCTCCGTGACGGAGCGGCAGCGTCAATTGGCCGTCGCGCACATCGGCTTGTTCTGGGCGTTGCATGATATTAAAGGTGGCCTGGGCTGCCTTGGCCTCAACGCGCTGGATGGAGTCACTGATCAGACTCATCATCATCATCATCATCATCATCATCATCTCTCCATGTGGTGTAATGATGTGTGCAGAGTATCTATGACGCGATGGGACGCAATGCCAGCGCGGCAGCTTCAGGCGCGCTGCCATCAATGATGAGCCCGACTGGAGGGGCAAGCTCCTCTTGGGGTTGGCCCACAGCAACCATCAAGTCCACCGAGCTCCTCGTCCTCCTGCTAGCCAGGGAGCTCAAAGTAAGCGACGCCCTGGCAGTGGTCTCCCAAATTCGCAGCCGTGGCTTACCGCGTAATGACGAGGTGCCGTTTGGCCTTGTCATCGACTCGCCCCTCGCGACCGGCATGCCCTTGACAGTGCGTCACTTCAGCTGCATTTTGCGGCGATTGCCATTATGAGTGTCTGCTGAGACGTCATAACATGGGAATAATCTAACCATAGATTATAAAGCACTGATCTCCAAGTAGTTCTTGGAGTTCCCAATGACCGTGTGGATGCGGTAGTGTTGTGAAACGATACATCATGATCATTGAAAGCACTGCCTGAGTGTATCAGGAGCTAGAATCACTGTGGAAGTATACATGGCCAAGTATACATGGCACTTTTGGAACTGCACTAGACCCTTTCGCTGAAGCGTTAGACCTCAACAGTTTTTAGCCCTTTTTAGTCCCCAACACTCGTGCATTTTTGGGCATCTAGACCCACAAAATCACACAGGCGGGCGAGACACTACGCGCCGTGCAGGTCGTGCTCCCGCAAGAGGGCAGCAGCGTGGTGGCATGCGCGACAAGCCGCTTCGAGTTCGAGACGTTTTCGGGAACGGTGGTCGAGGCAAAGAGCGAGGCGCTTAACGCAGGCTCCGGCAACCCCGTCCTGCGCCTCCTCCTCCGCCGCCCCCCCTGCCAGGCAGTCCACGAGCTCCTCATACGCACCCCCGACGGCGTCGGCCGGACTTTCCGCATCGGCACGGCCTCCCCGGACGTTCCCGCGCAGGTCGGTGAGCGCGTCACGGTCGTCGCGTCGCCCTCCGGCAACGCGCCGATGAAGAAGGGGGGCCTGCTGTCGTCGCGGCCCCCCGGGACGCGCCCGGGGGAGCCCCTCTCGATTACGAACCACGCCACGGGAGCCACCACAGCCGCCCTGCGGCCCCCCACCGACAGCGCGGGGCTCCCAGCGTGGCTGTTTCCGGTTGCTGTGCTGCTACTAGCGGGAGATGCGGGCTCCGCGCTCTTGGACCCTGCGTACCCGCTGCTTATCGCGGGGAGCGTCGCCGCGGCGACCTCGTCGGTGGTTGGCGGGAACATATTCTTGCTGCCGAAGTGGAAGCAGCTTCCCGCCGAAACGGTATGTTGTCCGCAGCAACTTTTGCCTGCAGCTAAAAGCAAGGAGGCAATCATATTGTTGAGTTGCTTGAGATCACCTTAAAAAAAAAACATCCCCCACCTCCCCTTTTTGTGACTCGCCCTTTGCTGGTAATTCACGGTGCCACCATGAAGCTCAACATGCACGCTAGGCTGCCCCTCACGCAGCTGGGCTTTTTGGGGTTTGCTGGTCTGGTCGACTGTGCATTGGAATGCGCCTTGTGCTGTAATGAAGATTCAACGTACGTACTATGGATCGTATGGGACCCATGGCATGCTTGAAGGCCGTTTGCATTGCATCGATGGTAACGCCTCTCGTACTGCGATGTCGTCCTTGTGCAAGTGACATTCCATACATCGGCGTGCTTCAGCCCATGTGTCATCCGACATTGATGTCAGTGTTGCGTGTGCAATGCCTCTGCGTTCCAATATGCGGTTTGACAACACTTTCTGCCGTTGAAGGTGCCGTCGAATCACCAGTGCTTGGCCAGAACCTCTGATTTTTTGGGTCCAGATGCCCAAACATCCATGTTTTATAGAATAAGGGGGTCGAAACGCATTCTGGCGAAGCACTGCGAATCGCTTAACCCGCGGACTTCAGTTTCACGCATCCTCCTGCACCTCCTTGTTGTCCGATTGGATACCGCCTCATTGAAAAGTCTGTCAACCGCTTAGGAGGCATCAACATCAAGTATCCCGCCCAAAAGCGAACCCACATGAACTTAGGAGTGCAGGAGGGATTGGTAACAGCCGTCCAGTGATTCGCGTCCAGTGATGCGCTAGAATACGGTGCCACCCCCAGTTTTGCCTCCCAAACTCATGCATTCTAAGTCATCGCGGCCTGCAAATTCCAGGGTCTGGCGAAACGCTGGCGGCGTCGACTGCCCTGTTGTGACGAAATGCATGCAAGGATCTCTCGTTGCAAATTCCGTCAATACCTGTCTCTGCGACCGCAACAGTGGCCGAAATGCGTTGCTGTACAATCATGACCTGCTTGCTGACAGGAGTCTGTGCTGACAGGAGCGTGTGTTGCAGCTGGCTGCCGAGGAGATGAAGCAAGTGCTGCTGACTCAGCACTCGTCACTGATGACTAAGATGCGGCGCCTCATGACATCACTCAGCGAGGACATCATGTCTCTGGCTCGTTTATGGCAGCTTCAGGCCAAGATGCAGCGCCTAGGGGGCGCCAGCGCGTACAACGCACGGCTGGACCGCGTAGTCAAGGCGCGTAGCCAGCTGGAGCAGGCTACGTGTAGCCGCCTCGCGATGCTGGAGAGCTACAGCAAGATCGCAAACATGATTGAGATCGAAGTCGAGATGAACGTACAGGTTCCGAAATCGGAGCTCAACAACATCGAGCGGCAGATCAACGAGCTCGCGGAGGCCGAGGAGATGCAGCAGGCTTGGCAAATGCAGGTGGAGGCGGAGGACGAGCTTGAAAAGCTGCTGCGGCAGTGATTTGGCGGGTCTAGAGGCTTGCATTTATAGTAACCGTAACGGAGGGGTAACCGTGCTTAGCCCTTGGTGCACACACTCTCTCGGAACAAGCCCACGCGGGGGCAGGGGCGGGGGCGGGGGGGCATTTGCGATAACTTCTGTGCTGATGTGGCTGTTGGGGTGCGAACGGTCGAGGGCAGCGGGCTGCTGCAACGCCCGTTCTGAGTCTAGCTGATTGTGTTTCCTTGGCATGCATTGCTGAAGCTGCAAGTGCCAATACTGCGGCTGTGATGAGGTCGCATTGCAGCAACTCGCCGTTGCTGCAGGCATGTGGTACAAATAGGGTCTCATGGCGCACTCATTCTCAAGCTGCTGGGCCGTGAAGTGACGTCATGACAAGTGTTGACCCGCTTATCATGCATGTAATTGGAGGGTGACACACCACGTCGTTCCAGCGACGGATCTATGCCCGTCACGATGCGCTGGCGAAGAGCATGTCTGATTGGTGTGTGCAAATGCAATGCATGTGGACAGATGCAGCGGGCTATGTTGGGCAGCTAGTAGTCGTCAGTGTGCATCAATCTGTTGAAACAGCTATCGTTGGGTAGTTTAAGTACTTTACACAAGTGAGTGATGCTAGTACCGAGCAGGTTTGTTGTAATGGCAAACCTTGTACTAGCCGCAGTGTATGCGCAAATCGCTACCTCAAATGGTAAATCCAACACAATGTTGTGGTCACCTATGTCCATCAGATGATCTGGGACAGGCTTTGGCACGTGGGCCACGACGCTGCATACCGGTACTCTTCAATTCGTTTCTCTCTCTTGGCGGTTATCCTTCTTGCGACTGGTAACATTTTGAGTCATACTTACTTGCAACAAGGATCCTTGATAGTCAAGGAATACTCAACCTGCTTATAGCTTGTCATCAACCACAGGCGGCACCGTCTCGCTCCCGCCTCATTTGTGACGCCTCAAACGCCGACTCAAGGTGTTGCCGAGATCAAGCCCAGTATTTCGCCAGACCATTTAATTAGCGGGCTCAGATGCCGGAGGACAGAGATGGGGCTAGGGCACCGTTCTGGCGAAGCACTGATCATGCCGTCAGAGGTCTTAGCTGCTGCACTTGCCGTTTGGACGTCTGTCTATACAGCGGTGATTTCAAATCCACTGCGTGCGGCTGCTGCGTCATGTTGTGTGCGACCATACAGGTGAGACTCTTTCAGCACTTTCCGGGGGGCCTTGCCATGCTGTAAGCTGCGCGTGTGGTGCAGATTACATTTCATTATGACACCCTTCATGGGCCATGACATGGCGGTCTCTCTGATAACGGTCTCGTTCCATGTCTCTGGCGATATCTGTATCCGGCATTTCACAAGCCTCCATAGTTGCGTCCTCTTGTGGGGGATGCTGCATCCCTCCAATTAGGCGCGAGATCAGCTCTGGCTGTCTCGCCTTATTTGGGCTGGCGTATTTCTTTTTTGGCGGTATCTGTATCTGGCGGTATCTGAGATAACGGTCTCGTTCGCGGTTGCGAGCTGCTGGGCCGTAACGTGGCGCTAGCGTGCCACGGCAGCGTGGGCACTTACGATATTGACTTTCTCATTGAGCATGTATGAGGAGTGCGCAAAAGGTTCACGCATCGGTCGTTCCCGCCACAGCTCTCCCTTGCCACGATGCTTAGCTTTTCTGGCAAAGTCCATGTCACATCGGTGTGTCCAACCGCTGTGCATGTGGACAAATCCAGCCGGCTATGCTGGGTAGAGCTAACCTTAACCCGGGGTGGCTATCGGTGTTCGTGAGATGCATGGTCTCCGATGGTCACCAGATGATCTGGGCCAGACTTGGCATATGAGCCATATCATGGCGATGCACTCTGTGCTCAACTCCAAAATACTTAATTAAGCGTAACCACGCCAAGTAGAAAGGAGACGAGGCCAAGCGGCCCCCTTCAAAGAAAAACAAGGTCAGGAGGGTAGAAGTAGAGGCGTCTAAGTGCGCATGAAAAGCCGGTGACTGTTGGTCTGGTAACCGGAGCTAGGGCAATTGGACATAGGCCGGGCGGCCATTGGACGCATCTGGAGTGTCGTCCTCATCAGAGATGAAGCCTGCAGGGAAACAGGCCATTGCCGTGCGGATATGAGAACGCAGGGTGTGCACAAGGTGAGCAGGCAAGCGGCGGGGATGAAAACATCTCAGGAACAGCGGGGGAGTGTGCTCCTCGTCAACGACTGGTCAAAAAGGACATCTGCGACCAACGGCATGGGCTCAGGACATGTCTGCAGGCGTAGTTGGTGGTGTTTTGCCAGATAGTGTAATCTGCGGGTCCAGATGCCTGAGAATGCACCAATTGTTGGGACAGAAATGCGGCTTGCACACCATTCTGGCATAGCACCGAGTCTCTCGGCGGTTTGGGAGCCAGCTCGCTCGGTGTGTGGTCGGCACAGCGGTATCTGTGTTGACCGCTGGACTTGCTGCATGTCTCTGGTAGTTTGTTGAGTGTATCGAAGCCGTTCGGCACACGCTGCTGTCAACGCAGTGCGCACGTACAATGACATGGCATCACTTGCGACTAATTGGTTTGTTTATGCACGTGGACGATGTTGCTTTGCGAGTGCGTGACTGGTGCCGCCTTTCAGCCTGAGCTGTAGTTCCGATTGTCCACGTGGTATTGTACGTAACATTTGTTATTCATTTGGGTGCTCGGTGTTGATCAGCAGCATTCACTTCCCCACATGGTCTCGTTCATTCCGGCGCATGGCACTTGTAACAATGATCATGCGCATGTGGGGTTGCTTGCTCGAGTCGCTCAGATGGCCCACATCCAACCCAGCGCTCACTGTTCGATGGCGGGGGCTTGTCGGGGCCGGAATACCGTGCGTCTGATCGGGGCGCATGCCTGGTCACGATAGAATTGGCCAAAACTGGTTTGCTGGTGATTGAACGCACATGAGACTGACAGGAACCCTTGGGTGGAACCCCACAAAACGTCTCGTCCAATGCGACGTATCCAGGTACATGCATTCTCAATCATTTACACGAATGAATTACTCCACCCATGCCACGAGCATGCGTGCATTCACTGGCAGTTGTCCAAAACACTTCCTTTTTCGGACAGAGTCTGACTTCCGCAACCGCAGTACGATGCAGGCTATTAAGGCATATGACCTTGTAGGGTACGATGCAGTCTGTCCGGGTCCAGATGATGACTCTCGGGTAGCATAGTTGTTTTATCCATTTGCTGCATGAAATTCTTTCATCTTTGTCAAAGACTGTGAATGAGGCACTTGCACTCGACTGTTGTACATGTGACGTGATGTAGGCTCTCGAACTCAAGTTTGCCGTCAATGAGAACATTTTGGGTCGCCAGTCAAATAGGCATTGAAGGTTGCGAGTGAATGACAAAGCGGGGGCAAATAGGCGTAATGCACGTATCAAGCCACGCCCGTCTGCTTTGTACTGAATGATAGGAACGATATTGCGGTTCACCTTCCAGGGGGTTGCGCTTGATGGTTGATGCGCTGCAAGGTCCAAAGCCCTTCGGCGAAGCCATTGTCCGCTGTCCTATCGAGATCGATGACGTTACGACTCTGCCAGAGGCTCTGGCATCGATGATTTATCGATCGTTAGGGTCTGAAAGAAGCAGATCACTTACAACAAATGAGTCCAGTGGCACTTGACGTCATGAAATCCTCCAGCTCTTTGACCATATCAATGCGACGGGCGACGTCTGTGCAACGCAGCTTTCTGATTTGTACGTATGGTCAGGGTCAGGTGCAGTACTGCTAGCTCCGAGCGTAAGCTCCTTGCTTATCAACTTGTTCGAAGAAAAATATACAACTATCTTTAACCGTTCAAAAGAAGGAGCACCCATCTGCCTCCACGTACGGACGTCAATTGTGCATAGTCGGTGTGGTATGGGACATTTAATGATTTGACAAATGACGTCACCTCTGCCCATCGCGTCTGACAAGTCGAGTGGTTGTTATGATAGTTACACTGACAGACCATGGCAAAGCATTCAAGTGTCACCACCATTTTGTAAATGTCATCAGTTCCAGACTTTTCTTGTGATGCATGTTCCAGCCATCTGTACATGGCTGGTTTGGGTGGACGTTCATACAGGGGAAAGTCTTGCCCAATGACGCGAAGGAACTCTGGCAGTCTGAAGAGTGCGCCGGAAGAACGTTGATCTGACAGGTGCGTACACATGAGGCATTCGGATATGATTGGTCTGGCACAAGCGTCACCTACTTCTCGCTGTTGAACTCTCTGGTTTGGTGGCTTCGTGTTCGTGTACGTGGCACCCTGTCGGGTCGTGGACGCTAGTAATATCAAGCAATATCATATTCAGAATATGCAAACATTTCTACTTTCATTTGTGTGTTGGTTGCTTTTGATTGATTGGATTGGACAGGACAAGTAGGCAAGTTCTGAAAATTCCACGATACCCGTGTCACACAATGCATCCATCAAGACAAGACCTCGTCACATCCATGCGACAGAATTTTGTGTCTTTCACACATGGATTTTTTTTTTTTCTTGCTTCACGATATGCGCTGAATCACTCGCTGATTTGGCACTTGCACGGAATATTGGTGCCTCGCTATGCGCACACCCTGAAAGCTCTGCAAGATGTCGAGCATGGTCAGTACTCCGCTGTCGACGTAATCAACTTATGAGAACAGGGATTTAGGAAAGGAAAACTTACCTACGCAGTCTTGCACTTCTGTCAAATGGAGACATGCGTGAATAGTTCTTTGCCCGTACGTCTGGACAGCAACATGTTGCTGTTGGCTACTGGAGAGTGCCAATTGCCCGAGCATTGTCCATGCGTCTCTGGTATATTCAACAGATATATTTTGGTGCATATTGATTGAATGATCGAGTCCGCTTACGTCGCATTAGGTCAAGAATCTCATCGGGGCCTGTTTACCCAGAGCCTTTCCAGAGCGGACCGAAACAGTTCTAGATTGCGGCGTGCTGTCTGCATCATAAGAAACTGTTTGTGTATCGGATTATACTTCTTGCATGTTTACGCCACATGCGGCATTCGGTCATCGATGGAACGGAAGAATTTGTCAATGCTAGACAACTGTCAGTTGGCAGGTAAGCATTGAGGTAGGAACGAGTACCGTCTGTCACTTTCACCTGTGCGAACACGGAGTAGAGTTTGCGCTCTATCGATAAAACTCGACTTGCACGTGTGGCTGGGGCCAGGAGCAATGTCCACCAGAATTGTTCAGTTTAAAGACTTGTTTTACCAGTAAATATCTGGTAGCCTCCTTGTCTGGTGAGTAAAGGTTCCTGCACCATGTGGAACAGAAAGGACAGAACACCATTAACAGCAACCATCAATACAGATACAGGGTACTAAAACAGTCAATCAATCCTTAAAAGTTGGAGTTGGTGGAACTGTAGGAAAGCTCCTCCCCAATTCTATCAAATTCCAGACCCCCATGAATGCTCAGTACGCAGGCAAGTGCACGATTCTTTTGATTGGACAGGAAGTGAAGCTTTCCCAGGATTGGGTTGCTAATCACAAATTTTCCATGCAGTCCGCATCCTGTGCATGCGGGCATCGTGGTGGCATGTGTACACCCTGTAAGCCGATCCCACCGAAACTGAAAACGGTTGCTGCAATGTGCTAGGGCTGATTGCTTTTGTTTTACCAAACATCGCTTCCGCTTGGCAAAGGCAAACCTTTTGCAACCACTTATAATCTTCACTGCAGTGTCAGGCTACAGCCTGACCACATGAGCACTGGAGCCCGACCTTCAGGAGCTTTGCTTGGGGGCTCTAACCTTATAAACCACTTGAATTAGGAGTCCTTGGAGTTGCCAATGTCCATGTGGATGCCGTAGTGTGGTAAAAGACACATGAATAACGGTAATGTCAACATTTTAAACTTGCAATGATATTCTGCAAGCCAGCACAGCGGCGAGAGAAGGGCAGCCTTGAGTGACAGCCCATATGCAGTGCTTTCCTATGATGGAGTTCGACCCGCATTTCTGTACCCTTAAATTCATGCATTTCCAGGCAACTGAACCCACAAACCACACAATCTGGCGAAACTCTGCCCATGTGGGGTGCAGAGAATCGCTCAAGGCTTGCATCGGAAGCAGGATGAAGACATCCGGCAGCGCTTGGAGGCTGCTGGTGTCGGTGCTGGTGTTGTCGACCCTAGCTCCAAGCATTGCTATAGACCCACCACCGCCATCGCCACCGCCCTCTCCACCCCCCCTGCCACCCCCATCACCGCCACCATCCCCACCACCGCCAAGCCCGCCACCAAGCCCCCCGCCCTCACCACCTCCAAATCCCCCGTCGCCGCCACCCTCCCCATCGCCACCCCCGGCGCCCCCAGGACCACCGCCATCCCCCCCACCATCACCTCCCCCATCGCCGCCTCCGAGCCCCCCCACCCCGCCCCCTCCCCCTCTACCGCCACCATCCCCGCCATCGCCACCACCACCATCTGGATTCGAAGGATTTGTGACTGGCAAATGGAAACGATCCGGCCAGTCACCTTACGTTGACCTAGGCCTTGAGACAAACCCTCACGGAGCTTGGTGTGCTTGTGACTGTCCCCCTCCAGTGCCCCCCCTCCCACCACCGCCGCCGCCATCGCCACCACCATCCCCGCCCCCAGCTCCTCCCCCCTCCCCCCCTCCTTCTCCACCACCTAGTCCCCCCCCTAGCCCGCCTCCCTCACCCCCTCCTTCGCCTCCGCCGTCTCCGCCGCCTCCATCCCCCCCTCCATCCCCGCCCCCATGGCCGCCACCACCATCTCCTCCACCCAGCCCACCCCCCTCCCCGCCTCCCTCGCCACCGCCCAGCCCCCCTCCCTCACCGCCACCTTCGCCTCCGCCCTCACCACCTCCCAGTCCTCCCCCATGGCCACCTCCTCCATCTCCCCCTC
Source organism: Nuphar pumila (assembly GCF_984573655.1). Classification (NCBI taxonomy): domain Eukaryota; kingdom Viridiplantae; phylum Streptophyta; class Magnoliopsida; order Nymphaeales; family Nymphaeaceae; genus Nuphar; species Nuphar pumila. The sequence continues at coordinate 31,831 of NW_028323196.1, read as the reverse complement.
CCTCCCCCCTCCCGCTCCTCCGCCATCGCCCCCACCTTCACCCCCTCCCTCTCCCCCTCCCTCACCTCCGCCGTCGCCTCCACCATCACCCCCTCCCAGCCCCCCTCCCTCACCCCCTACACCACCTCCTCCCTCACCACCGCCTAGTCCTCCCCCTTCCCCTCCCCCTCCACCCAGCCCTCCTCCATTGCCGCCTCCTCTGCCGCCTCCCTCACCACCTCCCAGCCCACCTCCATTGCCACCTCCTAGCCCTCCCCCACCCTCGCCTCCCCCTTCACCTCCCCCAGAGCCACCGCCGTCCCCTCCCCCATCACCCCCACCCTCTCCACCACCATCACCTCCCCCGTCGCCTCCACCATCACCTCCACCATCACCTCCGCCGTCGCCTCCACCCTGGCCGCCCCCGCCAACACCACCTCCCCCATCCCCACCCCCATCCCCACCCCCATCCCCACCTCCTTCACCTCCTCCCTCGCCCCCACCATCACCCCCACCATCACCTCCCCCATCACCTCCCCCGTCACCCCCCCCCGCACCCCCGCCCCCCTTACCACCTCCACCAAGTCCCCCACCCACTCCTCCCCCTCCATCACCACCCCCAGCACCTCCTCCCTCTCCTCCACCTCCCTCACCGCCTCCAGCACCCCCCCATTTCCCCCCCCGTCGCCACCGCCATCACCACCACCTGCGCCACCACCATCGCCGCCACCATCGCCTCCGCCGTCACCACCACCGTCGCCTCCACCATCGCCACCGCCATCGCCACCACCATTGCCTCCCCCTCCTTCTCCCCCTCCATCCCCCCCCCCAAGCCCCCCCCCTTCTCCACCTCCCAGTCCCCCACCGCCATCACCCCCACCTTCCCCCCCTCCAACACCGCCCCCTTCTCCACCGCCGTCACCTCCACCATCACCACCACCATCGCCTCCACCATCGCCTCCACCATCGCCTCCGCCATCGCCTCCACCATCGCCTCCACCCTGGCCGCCACCACCATCCCCTCCACCGTCACCACCCCCTTCTCCCCCCCCCTCGCCCCCTCCCTCACCTCCTCCGAGCCCTCCTCCAACGCCACCCCCATCTCCCCCTCCGTCACCCCCACCATCTCCTCCACCCCCTCCGTCACCGCCTCCTTCCCCACCACCATCGCCACCTCCAACGCCACCACCTTCCCCTCCCCCGCTCCCACCTCCCCCCCCATCACCACCTCCATCTCCTCCACCCAACCCTCCTCCAGCACCTCCCCCCTCCCCTCCCCCATCTCCTCCTCCATCCCCTCCTCCTCCCAACCCTCCTCCGCCCCCCCCTTCTGCTACTGCCCATGCCCGCCGGCGCCTCCTCCATCGCCCCCCCTGCCCCCCCCCCACCAAAACCCCCACCATCGCCCCCACCTCCCCCACCCGCTCCTCCCACACCGCCTCCTCCAACCCCACCAAGTCCCCCCCATCACCTCCACCGCCGCCCAACCCGCCACCTCCATCACCCAGCCCCCCATCACCTCCAGCTCCCCCGCCCCCACTTCCTCCAAAGCCACCCCCGCCATCGCCGCCCTCTCCCCCACCACCGCCACCAAGCCCTCCACCGCCCTTGCCACCACCGCAATCACCGCCCCCACCCGCCCCCCCTCCATCGCCTCCTCCCAGCCCCCCATCACCCTCCCCCCCTCCATCTCCCCCGTCACCCCCGCCACCCCCGCCACGCCGTTCACCGCCTCCAGCCCTGGCCGTATCCGTGGCGGATCGATGTGCGGAGGACCCCAGCCGCGCAGAGTGCCTGGTGGATGCAGTGACAACCCTCAAGTCCTTCACGACCGAGTACAACTGGTTCGTGACCGAAAAGGTCATCGAGGAATGCACTGCAGTCAGCTCCGACCGTTTCGGGTTCTGCGGCGACAAAAACGCTATGCAGACAGTTGACGTTGTGTGCCAGAAGGTTGCGGTTGGAGCCTCTGCAGCAGAAGTCCTTCAATACAACGTCGACGTGTCGACTATTCCTGCCAACGCGACCAACAATTGCAAGGACTCCATCAAGGCAACCTTAAAAACGTCGTTCCAGTGCGCAGCACGCGCGTGTGAAGAGGTTAAACTGGAAGAGGTCATTGGCCAGTGCTTCAGTTACACGGGTGCGTCGCCCTCCTCTCATCACTTGTTCTGACGCATTGCTTTGGGCTGGAACATTTTGTGTGGGCTGAAAAGCACTCAGTGTCTTGCCAGACCCGGTCATTCTTTGGGTCCAGATACCCAAAAATGCATCATTTTTTGGGGGTCGAAGCCGATTCTGGCGAAGCACTGAAAGCACTCGAAGGGCACCTCATCGCCATCCATCCTGTTACCAGTAGATTGAATGCTGCAATATGTTGCGGGGACTGAATTTTTGCTCGCTTGCGATGCACTTATGGATGCTTTTCTAGCCTCATGATGAGCCCAAATGGCCACCCTACATGCTTTGATTGTTGCGATTCCCTTAATGAAGCTCGCTGTATCAAAGCATGAGGCGAACCCCTCTGAGCAGGCTCCATGGGGTGGCGTTTGTTGTGTCGCACATGGCCTTGGTGTTGGGTTGGTTCCCATTTGTCGTTGTTTCTTGTTGGTTCTTTGAGTGCAGGATATGTAAGCCTCAGGAGCGTCACATGGTGGTTGATTGAAGCCTCAATGATGTCTACCCACTGCTCTTCCAGGAAGTCTCACATGGACATTGTCAACTTCAATTGTACATGCGACTGAGAGTTGAGACCGCGTAGCGGTCGAGGACAGTATACATAGAGAAATGAAACACTTACAAGAATGCTCTGCTGCAGGTCTGACATGTGGAGAATCGAGCAAGCCCATCACCCGCCGCTGCTTCTCCGTCACGCTCAGCATGTACATCTCGGACCCTGCGGAATGGACCGGAAAATGCGCCAACCTCAAGCCCATCGGAATTCAAAAATGCGACAACAAGCTTGCGAGCGATGCCCAGTACAATCCATTGCCGGACTGCAAACAAGGCGCAGTGCTTCAATACAACCCCTGGAACGCATGCGCAGACTCCAACAACAAGAAACTTGACTGCAAATCATGCACAGAGTACCCTGGCGGGGTGTGCTCGCTCACCGGTAAAAAGACGCGGACCGCAACCTGCGTCAACGTCGATGCGACCGGCGCGATCAGCGCCACCGTGAACGACATTTCCGTGTGCAAGGACCTCCCGCAAGAGAGCACATCGGAGGATTGCTCAAAGACGTGCTCTCAAAGCTTGCAGTTTGCCGTTTCCGAGTGGAGCACGTGCGCGTCCACGTGCGCGTGCGCCTCTGACACGAGTGGCAGCGGCCTCGAGAAGTGCAAGGGCGACAAGATGGTCGGCGGGAAGACACGCACGGTCACCGATTGCAGCAGTGATGCTGCGCTCGCAACCCCTGCATGCGCCGACGCAAAGGTCTATGCCACGAAGCCGAGCGACACGATGGATTGCGTGCTCGAGCGCTCCTCCTGCAATCCTTGCTCGCTCGGCAACGAAGACTTCTGCATCACCGCAAACACGGTGAGCTGCAAGGCACTCAACGGCGCAGCGGTGTGCGAGTGCAAATCCGGCTTCAAGGGCACTCGCTGCCATCTCAGCGAATCGTTCAAGCTCGTCACGCTCGACGGCAGCACCTGCAAGGGCATCCTGGACCCCAAGGACGGATCCTGCTGCGACAGCGGCGTGATCGACTCGGCTGGCGTATGCTGCAAGAGCAATGCAGCGAGCCTCGACATGTGCGGACGCTGCCCAGACTCTGTGAAACGCGCGGGCTTCGACATCTCGATGAAGTGCTGCACCTCAGATTCATTCAACCCCTCCTCGAACGACGTCTTCCTCACCGGCGCCCTCAAGTGCTGCAGCGGGCCGAAGAAGCTCGACGACTGCGGCGTGTGCGACGGCGACTCGTCGACGTGCACGAAGCAGATCGTCGGCGCGTTGCCGCTCGCGGCCGGCCAGTCCGTCACCGCGTTTGACTCGGTCCTCCTCACGACCGTCGGCCAGGGTGCGGGCATTGCAAAGCTCGACAAGTCCTCGAACAAGGCGACCAAGATCGAATCCCGCCGCCACCTCGCGCAAGTCTCCACAACCGAAGTCACGTACCAGCTGCCCCCCGAGCCGGACGTCGTCCTGACTTCCACGCAGCTCGCCGGAAGCTATATGACCGCTGGAGTTGCGGCCGCGACAGCCACCCCGAGCATTCTTTCCGAGGCACCCGCGTTCCCGGATGCCTCAGTGATTCCGGTGGCCGGCAACGGCGTGTGCGAGACGGGCGAGGTCCCCGCGACGTCGAAGGGAGACTGCGTTGAGATCAAGCAGTGCGCGGCACCGAAGACCATCGGTGACACGACCAAAGTGTGCGGAGGCGTGGGCGTCTGCAACGTCGCCCTTGGAGTGTGTGTCTGCAACGCGGGCTACGTCGGCGACGACTGCGGTAGCTGCGATAGTGCCAATTCCTTCGTGGATGTGCCCTCCGCGAGCTTCTCGGTGTGTAGCAAGCTCGCTACGGACTTCAAGGCTACTGCCACCGCAACCTCCCCCCCCGCGTCCACTTCGCCGGTGGTTAAGGTCACGTCCAAGTCGAAAAAGGAGGGGCTCAGTGCAGGTGCCATCGCCGGAATCGTCATCGGTATTGTGGCAGGTGCGTCTTGTTCTCTGCCAATGTGTCGGCCTTTGTTCTATCACCTTTTTGGTGCCGGTTCTTCATGCCTTGCTACAGGCACTAACTCGTACTGCTATTTCTCAAGTTCTTGTACGCTGCCGAATGGCGACAGCCGTAATCTACGGCCGCATTTGCTTCAAGACTGGTCACGTCACTATTGATGTACAAGGCCTCGACGGCCATGATGTATCAGCTCTTGCAGTACATTGCCGTTTAGTGTCGTTGGAATACGGCCTGTGAGCTCGTCTTTCAAATATCTTAGCTCCTTGGCTCTATCGATTCGCCATATCAGTCGAATGGTAACTTGACCAACAACAGAACGACCAATAACAGCACTCTATACATTGGGTTCTAACCTTGACCCCTATCAGGTTGTCTGCACATCCTGCATGGCATTTTTGAGCATCTGGACCCGCAGATGACACGGTTTGACGAAGCGCTGACATGTTGTTGTAGCTTTCCTTTGTTTGATAAGTCGTAGCATTCTTTTGCTTCCTGGGAGCGTGGGATGGGGTGTGAGCCATTTTGTTGCTATCAAGCGGGACGGATCAAGGGCACCTCACACATGTGCGTGCAAGTGTAACGATGGCAACGGAAACGTGATAGTTCGTGGTCGACGCGTGCTGGTTGCCCTCATAAAAGTGCATGAACGCTGGGGACAAACCGGGGGTGGAATCTGACGAAGCACCGCTAACTGTTGACACCGTCTTGTGCTGTGCAGCTGTCGGAATCGTCGCCGGTGTTCTTATATGGAAGCTCCGATGTGCAAAGCCAGTCAACCCCGCACCCCCCCCCACGGATACATCATAAAGAAAAGGACAACTTCTGCCAACTACACGCTTTGCGCGCTCAGCGCCCGGCGTGGACGCTGGCAGCCGCATGAATAAGAAACGCCCAAACTGCCCGGCGCGCCGCACCTATGAGGTTTCCCACTCCCGCTTGCCCAAAGCAGTGAGACTGGTCTAGACACCTCGGTGCTGGCACTCCCAGGGTTTTGCAAGAATGGAGTTCGGCCCGGCTTCTGTCCCAAAAATTCATATTTGCAGGCGTCTGAACCCATCAATCACCCTGCCTGGCGAAACTGTGGGCTTTCCTTGTCGGGCATTTGAACGTTTCCGGATCCTGAGCCGCAGAAATCAGCGGTGAACAAACCCTGTGCGTCGTCTCGCCTCGAGACTTGTGGAGCTCTACTCTTGTGCACTTGGACGAAGTGAGAACATTGGCTACATCGGTCGGTGTTCGCCAGAGCTGCCGCCCCAAGGGATACGTGTGCATGATGCTGATGTATCTTTTTACAACACTACCATGTGCCTTGCAACACACCCGCCGCATGTGATCAGTCTGTAGCTCATGGTTTAAGACACGCTACAGCCGTACGCAAAATCCAGGGCGCAGAGAAAGCGCGGTGGGGTCGAGCGTTCGTGTTGTGGTGGTCTGTTATGCGCACCAGAATGAGAGTCGGAGTTGTTGATTTGTGGCATCTGCTGCGTGAGCCTCTTGTGTATCACTGGTCCTTGATATCTTCTAGCTGCAGGCCCGAGAAATTGCATGATTCTGGGGTCTGAAATGACAGGGAACCTATTATATGCAATTCATCGACATGTGGCCATGTGAGTGCGAAGATGCGTACAGTGTGCATCGCATGTCCAGGCCATTGTGGGCCTGTGTGTTACGTGTTATAGCCACCGAGATGTGAAGCTAGTTATGATTATGGTGATGCTATCGTTGTGGGGTCAGCAAGTGTCGTGCATGACTCAAGAGTGTCGGTTGTAGAGAGGGAGTGGCAGCGTCAAATTAGCCTCGATGATGGATAGCAAGGCATGTCTATGAAGGTAGCGAGACTCCGATCGGGCACGCATGAAGGGCGGAGAGGATATCCACCCATGTAGAATATCATTGAACGGTGTGGGTGTGGCTCGTGTGTTGTGTTTCATGTGTGTAACGACCCACCAAGATTTGCTGGACGGGTGAGAGCCTAGAGACACCAAGATCCTAATTGAACTTTCCCAGCTGGAGGGGCTCAGACTGGGCGATGAAAACGAAAAAGCCACCTTAAAGAAGGCGGCGTCGAGGATTGACGTTGGAGGGGCTCCAAGGCTTAGACTGAGCGATAAATGAAAACGAATACCGAGTACGTCGCGGCCTGAAGAGGTTGGCGTCGACAATCGATTGACGTGGACAGCCAGAGCTGCTCTCGCGCCTGAATGGACTGAGCGATCGATACAATGTTGGGAGGTGCACAGTAAACACATGCTTGAGAGTCAGGCCAATACACTGCTTGGGCTTGCCTTGAGACCAACTTTCTCAAGGGTCAATGAAATCATTTTCTTCGCCTGATTCTTCCCAGTGGACCTTTCGATCACAAACGTGACCGCATGAGATACCCGGGGCAGCTTTGCCACGTGTGAAACAGGATGCTTTTAGTACAGTGGAGTATCAATGCGCACTCTCATGGACACAACAAAGCAATACATACCGTAGTATATTTCATTACACAGAGAAGCAGAATCATCAAAGCTCGAGCTGTACCAGTAAACCAACACACACTCGGAAAGGTGCAAAGACCCCTCAGGGAATATCAGCAATTGGAACTAGCAGGCCCTTTTCGAAAGCTCCACCAGCCAAGGTCGCAAAAACTCCTAGGCCGCTTCTGTACATGAATCCATTCCCCCTGCACAAAGAGACACTGAGCTCACGCAATGCGCTTTCAACAAAGTCGCCCTCGAGCACGACGCCCGCGGCACTCGCAGCAATGGCCAGGGTGTTGAGCAGCTCAGTTGCCGGCTTTCCCAGTCGGCCGTAGGACTCGTGCGAGAATGGGACAAAAGTGTAGCCGTTGGGGTCAGCGGTCTGGTACTTCAAGCGCTTTCGCTGGTCGCGCGCAGCTGCCGCACCGCCCGCCGTGCGAGCAGCCTGTAGATGGGAGGCCGCTGCTGGATGCACCACTGAGACGTCGAGGACGGTGAGCCCATCTGCCAATACGGCAAGAATGTCTCCGCGTGCTTGATCCTGAGCTGCGATGCCGGCACCTTGAAAGCCAGGCAGTGTGCGAAGAAGCGGCTCCACTGACGTGGCAACCCCCGCGCGGTGAGCAATGCGGCGCCAAGTCCCGATGAGAATACTGTGGCGCAACATCACTGCTCCCGCGAGAGAGCGACAAGTCCTGGCGTGGTCAGTGTCACCTGCATGCATATAGCGTCCGCAACGGCACTGTAAGCCTGGGGTGTGGGTGGGCAGCAGCGTCAAACCGAGGCGGTGGCGCATGGAGCTGATGAAGTCGGGGTCCGTAAGTTGCAGCGCCCTCGCCGTGGGGAGGGTGTCCAGCCAAATGGAAGCTGGGCGGCAGGCGCAGCTGTGCATACGGGCGATGTTACGTAGGCCGTCGTCGGTGTTGGCGTCAAAAGACGCAAGGAGGTCGGCGTGTTTGCGCTCAGCCACGAAGCGGGCAAATGTCCTTTGGACGGCAGGTAGGACGTCATCGATTGTCTCCTGAGTGACAGCGATCGCTTCGGGGGGCCACAGCGAGTGTTCCGCCCCGGCTGCGTGAAGCGCTTGCCAGTCTTGTTGGAGGTTTGGAGCGTTGGGACCTGCAAAAGGGCGAAATTTCTGCGGGCCATCTCGCATGGTGGTTTCCATCATGGCTGCCGTGGACAAAAAGGAGGCTTTGGCTTCTGACTCGCCGGTGGCGCGGATGCCCATGCCCCCGAGGCGAAGCGGGAATGTCAGTTGCCCAGCGCGCACATCGGCCTGCTCCGGGCGCTGCATGATGCTGAAGGTGGCTTGGGCGGCGCTCTCCTCGACACGTCGAGATGCGGCGTTGACAAGGTGCCAGGGAATGACTCGCGGAAGGTGCGCGAGGCGCATTTGCGCGGATTTGCTGAGCAGGAGGAACTTATCTTGGGCGGGTAGGGGGGCCTCGAGCATGTGGTCGATGCTTTTGCAGATGCTATCGGCCCTCGAGTTTGCGTAGGCTTGAACGTATGCATCTGATCCCAGTGGGCTCCCGGCGGCGGCAAGGCCTTCGGTGCGGTGAGGGACGGCGAGGGCTGCTGCCGTGTCCAGCGCGGCTTGCGTGGTCGCCAAATATACCCCGCATTTGCCGAGGTGCATGCCTAGCCCAATGGCCGCGCGAGGGCGCGCAGAGCAGGGAATGCGGCGATGACGGTTGCGGGACTGCCTTGGAGGAATGTGTCGTCGAGGTAGGCCCACGGGGGCTGCGTCGGGGTGTGCTGCACGTATGGCTTCAAGTGGGCCTTGAGTGGCGAGGGAGAAGTAGAGCCCGCCGCATGGGTCGCCTTGATGGACGCCGCTCTCCGACAAGATGGGAGCTTCGCCCTCGGGGGCTCCGTCGACGAGCAGGCGGCTGGCTTGTCGGTACGACCAAGGAGCGAAAGGAAGCAGGGACGGCTGACGCTCTGCCACGGCGGCTAAGACGGCGTCTCGTGAGATGGTGTTGAAGGCGTTCTTGAAGTCCATTTGGAGAGTGATGCAGGCGGGGTCGGCGGAGATCCCTGCGTAGAGGGCATGGCCGATGATCTGGCTGCCTCCTTTGACGCCGACGCCCAGCTGTAAGGGCGCGAGGGCAGCGCCGGCGCCGTGTCAAGCTGCCATGGCGCAAAGCCCGGCCAGTCGGAGCCAAACTTCACCGATGGCAATGGGGCATAGGCCGCGCCCACCCGGTTTCTCGAGGCCGATGAGCCTGCTGTCGAGTAATTCCTGCAAGTGGGGCAAGGTGCCGCCGACGATAGCGTTGACGAGGCGTAGGACGGCGGTGAGGAGGTGTTCGCCAGCCTGTGTTGCTGCTTTGATGTGTTCATAGGTCCAGCCGCTGGGGCCTGGAGCTGACCCTCTGGGGAGCGCTCGCAGCACGTCTGTGAGAGTGTCGAGCGTTATCTCCACTGCGGCAGCTGTGGGCGGCGGTACTACTGGAGGCGGGGCGGTGGGGTGTAGAGCGCGTAGCGCTGCTATGTTGGCGGCGGTGGGCGCAGCGATCGGAAGGGCCTCCAAGCATTTGGCTGCTCGTGTGACGCTGCCGAGCGTCAGTTGGCGGTGGGCTCGTGCAGCCACCGTAGTATATTAGCCATTCGGAGAGTCACGCGTCACGCTGGGCAAAAGTTCCTTACCGTGTCCATAATTATATTGTGTCACGCGTCACTCTAGGGGGAAAAACCTCCATATGGACGGAGAAATAATAAATGTCACGCGTGACGCTGACCCAAACAATTTTTCGAGGTGCCTGCGGCACCCTGTACCGTGGCCTTGCTTGCACATGGACGAGGGATAACCCTGTACCCTGGCCTACTCATGGCACGCTGCATATGCAAGCCAGGATGAAAACTGTCATGAATGTAAGCATATATAGCCTATTGAACTTGCGGAAACCACCATTGTTCCAAAATGCGCTGTCACGTACCGTCTGCCCCAGCTGGGGCCGGTTCAGGCATGCAAAGGCAGTCATTGCTGTGTTTCAAGAAGGTGAAGGACATGACAGCTGTTGAAAAAGCCGCACATGATGAGAAAGAATGGAATCGCATTGATGATGACCTGTTTGAGAAACTGGAGAAAGAAGCAGCGCTCCTGGTAGATGTTAATGACGTTGAAACAGGTGAGGTGGCTCAAGGCAGGGCACAAGCCGGGCGCAAGGAACCAGCAGGCTATGACCCGACCAAGGCTTCAACGTCCAAGTTCACGGGTCAACGCCGCTAACTGGACGATACCGGTAGTGGTGTAGGATATTGCAATGGTCTCTTTGATATGGGGGTGATGATAACCGTGCCTTGCTTGCACATGGACGTTACATATGAGCATGATTGCACCTGAACTCTTGCAATGGCAGATGCTTGCTCATCACAGATGTACCTCCAAAATCTTTTCGCCTGCAGCGCTGCTGATTTCAATCTCCTTATTGACGGAGAAATAATGAATGTGACATGTCACGTTTGGGCGATTTCTCCTTAATGACGGAGAAATAATGAATGTGACGTGTCACGCTTCGAAAAAAAGTTCCGAATGGCTAATATACTACGGTAACCAGAAGACCAACATAGGGAGTCATCTTTATCAGACGCGCCTCTCATGTCACATGCCTTGGGCGCATTTCAGCTTTCTGAATCAGGGCCAATCGTACAATGGTGGTTTGCTCTGGCCATGATGCAGTTGCTTCGTCGGCAACCCCAGTGAACGACACATCGATCTTTCACTAAAAATTTTCAGACTTTGATTTCTCGTGAATTAGAGCAGCACTTTTCATTCCAGACCAATGGTGCAACTTAAAAAATGCATATGATTCAATCCGCTTATGACAACATGCAATCCCCTTTCTACCACAACTGCTTGCACACACTTATGCATATTGGCTGTTTGATCTTCGCTGCGTTCGTTACAGAGCATGCTACAGCTACGGCAACACAGATCGCTTAGAACGCAGTCAATGTGGGCAAAGACGCCTTGTACGTGCTCTTGAAGGTGCGGCTGGATGGGCGGCTCAGCCTGCAAAAGGAGATTCGTCAGAACCAAGGAAACAGAACACGCCGGCCCAAAGAAGGCAGCGCTGACAACAGGCGTCATTACCTGGACAGTCGACAGAGAAGAGATTGAGTCAAGGGACGCGCTGTCGGGCATCAGGACAATTGTCGTGTCACTCAATGTGTGGTTGTGGATACCTCCCAGCACAGTTCGGAAAGGTACTTAACACTTTACAACCCAGCGCCGTCGAAAGCTTATGACGCAGCATTGAGAGCATTGCATACCACTTCAGGTAGATGCATGAAACGACTTAACAAGCTCTGATCGATGTAAAACAGCCATAGGACTTAATTTGCTCATTTACCCCCTCCAATTTCCCAACGCGTGCCAGCAACTCACAAGGACTGCCTTCTTTGCTCCCACCTCGTGCTTCACATCACCCACCAGGTCCCAAGTCTCCCCACATCTAGATTTCTCGTGAGTACTTTCCAGGAACTCCAGGCGTTGCCAAGTGGAGGGGATCTCCTCTTAGGCAAACGCCTCTTACGTGATATGTATATGATAATCATGGTGATGGATGGGCACAGACTGCTCAAGTCAGATAGATTATCCTGGGTTCCAGTAAAACGTAAGAATTAACTTCTGTACTTGAATCAGCCACCCACGACCCTTAGTTGATGTGATCCAAGAAAGACATCCCCCAGACCAACATCTCCTGTGCTGCGCCAAAACAGATTTCAACCCCCATCTCTGTCCCGAAATTTGTACATTCTGGAGGCATTTCAACCAGCATATCACACGGTCTGGAGAAATGCTCAGCTGCGATATAGTTTACCGTGAAGTAACCCACATTCACCTGACCCTCCATGGCACAAGACCCCTGATGTGCAAACGCGATGTCTAGTCACTTCATCCAGTGATAGCAGTGGAGCCCATGCACTGTGACCAGTGCTTCGCCAGAATGGAGAGCGACCCACATTTCTGTCCCCTAAATCCTACTATTATGACACCGGTTCCACCGGTGCATCTAGCCTCCTGCTTAGACCGTTGGGCACGGTCGAACCGGCAGTCGTACATGTAACTCCTTCGATGCATACCCCATGTAGTCCTTTCATTATATGCAGCTACTGAGCATGCTGGGAGAAGCCTGGTGTAGTTGCATATTAATAAGCATGTTCTGCCATGTGTTTTCAGGCGTGTAGACACAAAAACCATGTTGCCAGGCAAAACACTGTCTGTGTAGCAGCAGAACCCATGCACTGTGACAGTCCTTGGCACAGAGGTGATGTGTAGAGGAGATGTCCAGACATTTGACAAGGGGTCGATACATTGAGTGCCATATCTCATTTAGATACCAGCTTGACCAGTCAGATGTGCAAAACAAGTGCATTGGTGTGCCCGTCCAGAACTTTGTCAGTCAAATACATCCTGTGAGCCCATCCGAGGCCTCTTATTCGTCTTGGACAGACCTACTGACCATTCCCATGCCCAGCAGATTTTCCACTGAACAAGCTGACAAGACTGCATAATTGATTGATCAGACCCAGATATTCGCACACCTGTGTCTACATACCTGCCCAGACTACCCATTCCAAGATGTGGCTGAGACACCCAGACTACCATTTCCAAAATGGTCCAGACTACCCTTTCATTATGTGGTCGAGACACCCAGACTACCCTTTCCAAAATGCGGAGACACCCAGACCACCGTTTCCAAATGTGGTCGAGACACCCAGACCTTGGCACAAGGGAACATCAATGAGACGACAGACACCTCAAAATTTGTAAGCAGAGATACCGCGATGCAGACACTGACCCTGAGGAGACTTAGTACGTGGCACTGTTCAAAACTCTGGGTCAGCACCTACACTATGAGATTCAGGAGGACATCAACATTTTCTGTAACATACGTGTCTGCATAGGCTTATTAGCACGGCTGGAGAATGGGAGACACACTTGTGCACGACCGGGAACTTGATCTTGGGATCAATGAACTGAATGATGTTCTCACGCTTGCAGTCCGCGGCCTTGACGACGGTCGTCTTGATGATGTGGATCTGGTGAGCACGGGTTCGGTGGCGAGAAGCCATCTCCTCGTACAGCTGCTGAATAGCCCGTTGAGGGTGACATCACGGTACTCCTTGAACATGTTGTGATACCCCGTGCGCGACTGGAAGCGCACCCAGATGCCGTAGTTCTTGGTGGATGTCGGCTTCTTCTCGAAGATCTGCAGCAGGACGTCTTGGCTGGACCAATGATTGGGTGCAGAGCAGTCTGACCGATGTATTGGTCAGCTGTCGAATTGGATGGTGCCAAGGTCGCTGCGTGCTACGTGTTGACGCCATTATGAGCAGTATAGCATGTTGCAGCATGTGGTATACCGGTGTCTCTTGAACAGCACAAGATTGAGTTGGTGCACCCTAGCCACCTCTCCACTTACCAGTGATCCCATTCAACAGAACATGACCATGCCCACATTCTTTAGGCATGTAGACGTTTCTTACCTCATTGATGGCTAGAAGCTGACCGTTGGTCTTCTTGACTTTCCGCAGGCGAGACAAGAAGTACCTGCACGGAGGAAAGCGCTGAGAACAAGGAACGAGCTTGACCACGGCAACGGCACGTATGAGGGACCTTGAAATTCTTCATCATCCGTTCGTGCAAATTGACATGTTTTGCCAACGAGAGTGTCTAGCCAGCACGGAAGGATGCTGGAGAAGCAACGCACCAGAAACGGGACCTCGCACGGACTGCATCCGTGGCCCAAATCTTCATACGATAGATTGTGGGCGTTGGGTGGGCCTCCGTGGGGAGAAGGCGACCCACCACCTGGTACTGGTGCCACTTGAAGTTGCCCTGCACGATACCCCAACTTAGTGCATCCGGGTGCGGAACAATACTGCACTTGCACACACATTCAAAGCGAATGAAGAGTTTACGATAACGAATGCGCTGTGCGAATGGACGGATTCACGTTGCTTGTATCAGGGCTTGCACGTGCTGCGACCGCACCTGCACCATGTTGCTGTCTACGGTGCCGAGTCTACAACGAAGAACCAAAAGGGATGCTCAAGTTCCTCTCTGTGGCCTTTCTGTCCCCTTCCAGATGTTGTCTTTACTTTTGCAACTCATGTTGGCCGCCTGCATGACGTCAGTTTCCTAACCCAGTGTTCGTACGCGTATGGTTGACCCCTGGTGAGTCAGACTAATGCTCACCCGTAACCTGCCAGTTTACCTGGAAACATCCTCTTGCTTGCACCTTGTCTCAAACGAATATGTCGTGTACACAACTTCGAAGAACGTCTCCTTTCGTTATGCTTGCAGTCAGGTTCTGTACTCCAGTAGATCAGATGACTATGCAATCCTTTGCAGAGTTCAGTAGGCACCTTCGCCTTTGGTTGCTGTGTACGAACTGCGTGGTTGCACGAACTCGCAGCTCAGAAGTGGGTTGTACTATGGAATCTGATTGCTTTGAGGTTGCATTTGGTCGAGAATTGGACTCTTCAGGAGCTTGGCAGGTCTCGCCATCACATTGTGCACTGCACACTTCCCATTTCCATTCCATTACCCAGTGTCCTTTGCAGCCATGCCACACCAGAAATAATGGGAGAGAATCATTCTTTATTGCTGGTGTACTGCTCCCACCTATATTTGTGCCAGCTAAGTTAGGCCTGCTGCCACTGCCAGCAAGCACAGTGATGCTTTTGACAGCCCTTTCGCCTATTATGGGATCTCAAGGCCACAAGATGCTGATAGCTGCAGAATATTTCTGCAAGGTGATGGAATTTGCATGGATACCTTGCAGTCAGGTATGCCTTGCTCCCTGTCTCCTGCTACAACTGTGGACCCCCAACCCTCCACCAACTTGGACAAACGACCAAACGCCCTGGCTCGTGGTTAAAAACACGCACTTCTGGATCATACCTGCTTTCTCAGATCTAATCTAGCCAACGTTGCGTGCGTGGGGGTTCAACAATACCTTTCACCTCACACAGCGGTTTTGGCAAGGTTTTTTTTTTTCCCGGCATTTTGATTTGACACGTGCGGGTTCGCAGCGCAAGTGTGCAAATGTCTCGCCACTTTACCTCATCTTTATCAACTGATGCATGAGCGATACCTTTGTGGCGAATGCAAAGCCCAGGACATACAAACTTGCTATCCAGTGGCGAGGTTCGTTTGGTCGAAGGCACACGGTTGGTCATGTCGTGAAGGCTTTTCATGCACAAGTTGAGCGTTCAACGGGTATCGCACTTGGAGCCCTCCTTTTGCATGGTCCAAGCCTCCTACTGTAAAGCGTTGCAGTTCATGATATTAGGCAACGCTGGAGGGGTTCGAAATTGCAGGTGCGTCGTTTGATGACCTTGGTGGTGTCCCTGACCACAACACGCATGAAGCCCCAGTCGAATGCCTTCCAGAGTGCCCAATCGGAAAGTCTTATCTCAAATCGCTGCATTTCATGTCTCGATGTCCTGCATTTGATTTCGGTTATGTAGTGCGCTTTGCAAAGGTGGCCCTCTAGGTACATCCGTCTGTCGAATTGAAACAACGGCAAAGGAGCTGGTGTACTGCTTGTGCTGGTTGGATCCTGCGTTTTTGCCGTCTTGTGCTCCCCTCCTGACGCGAGACGTTGCTCACGGCCTTGATTGTTTTCGTTTGGCAATGTTCTTTGCAGTGCGTGTGCGTGTAACGATCCGCACTTTTTTTTCGGTGGAAACGTTGCCGCTCACCTGAGCATTCTTGGACGCTGTCGACCGAAATCCGTGGAACGGCGAGGACCAGCCACTTGTGTTGTCGACGCAGTATGAATCACCCCATTTCATATTCTTTGGAACTTATCCTACCTTTTCTCGGCTGTAATGCACGCTGTCCCGCAACGTGTCACCCGGCTGTGGCTGCTGAGAAGTTGAGCAGCTTTGGTAACGAGGTCTTTGGTTGACCTCTTGTGTTCGTTGTCCATTGACTGTGTGTTCAGTTTAGGTAAGTGGTAAACGAAACATTGCGCATTTGCGTAGCTTTCATTGTAGGAACATCGCGCGGCTTGGCGTAGGTATGCTGTGGTTGAGACTGGATCTGTTCTACGTAATGTCCAAGTCTTCCCTCTCTTACCGAGATGCTTCAGCTTTAGCGTTACGCAGGCCAGATTTGTTTTCTATTGCTTGTTCACCTTGTTAATGGTGCAACGTGCTGGCGTATTGGCTGGCTAGTCTTGAACTTGTCACCGATCGCTCGTGCACATCTTTCCCATGAGCCCGCAGCCATTCAAGCCAGGCTGAAATCATGGCCATGTTTAGCTGTAATAATTGCTATGTTAGATTCATGGCGCCATGGTTGTTGGCAGGCTTGTCGAACCGAATGCGATGGTTTCATGATTGGCGATTGTCATAGCGAAGCTTCGACGACCGTTCGGTATCCCTCGCTCGTCCATTTGATCGTCTGTGGGAACATTTTTTCGCATAAAGTTTCTTGCACTTGCCGAATGCACTTCCGCTGCTAGCAGCGCTCCTGAGTTCAAATGCGCCCTTGGGTTCGAAAAACGCACGTGCCCACTTCGTGGTTTGCTGGCACGCGCACACTGTCGTTGAAGTCGCGCTCCTCGGCTCTCCGTGATTTTGCGGAATGCATTTTTGTGATGCATAAGTCTGACAGCTGTTTTACATCACTACTATCAGGGTTTAAGTCCATAGCACAACGTTGGACGAAGTGTTCTGCATCAATGGGGGCGGCGTGGTTTGTCACATAGTGTTCAAAGCTTTGGTGCGTGAATGACTCATCAGCATCAAATTCGCAGCGTGGGCCGCGTGCGCACACCTCACAAAGTGATTGCGTGCGCTCCCAGAGCGTCTGGCGTGCGTACTGCAAACGCCGTAACACTTGAGATACACGTGCACGCGAGCGCGAGACCCTTGCAGTAGCTATGTTGTATCGTTTATCGTTGAAATTCTCACGTACCTTTAGTGAAGAGGAATCACCTGTGCAGGCTTCGAGGTCAAGACGACGGTGCAGGAAGCCAGCGTGATGTCAGCGGGCCGGGCCCGAAGGGGGGCTCGTCGCAGCCGGCCAGTCGGACGTCTGGATTCGGGCGATGTGAACGAGTCGCCTAGCAAAGTGCAGCACCAGGACGTGCCCAAGGACCCTGCCGAGCACATTCTGCACTGTCGGGTGGGGGTTTACTGGCCCGACGATGATCGCTACTATCGGGTATGTCCCAACTCACGTCGTGTCTCTTGCAGCGGGTCACTTGCTGGCACGGGTCTAGCAGCAAACAAAGGCAAGAGTGGAGGGATTGCACTCCTGCATGTGTTGTCAGAGGTATGAAACATCTGCTGCATCTGCTCGGCCGTCCACATCCATCGTGATTCTGGGAACAGCCCCATATACTGCCATCTGATGGCTGCGCATCGTGCAGGGCGTCATCCTGAGCCGCACCGCAGAGGCCGGCTACGAAATCAAATACGACGACGGTGACACCGAGTGGCTATTATTAACAACGGAGACTTTCAAGTGGTACGGGCCGCGAGGTCGCACTGCTCCGCATCCATATGAGCCCGAGATGCGTGAAACCATGCTTGCGCTGGGTGCCAAGAACGTCAGTGCAACCGAAATCACCCCGGAGACACCCGAGCTGCCTGAGGGCGGCGCCCCGCAAAGGGACGCTGCGACGGGCTGGCGTTTGGGCTTGTTCTGGGGTGGCACGGGTACCTTTGTGAATGGGGAGGTTCTTGGCTACGATTCAGCCGCCGATCGTCACCACGTGCTGTTCGACGACGGTGAGCACGAGTGGCTTAACCTTGCGGGGGAGTGCATCCAGTGGGGCAGCCGCGTGCGTGGTTCTTTAGGCCAGGTGGCAGCTGGACTGGAGGGTGGAGATCAGACCGCTCCCAAGGGCAAAGCTGCCACCGGCTGGCGAATCGCAGTGTACTGGCCCAAGCAGCGCGTGTTCCGCGAGGCTGAGATCACGTCGTATGACTCCACGACGGGCAAGCACAAGGTCGTGTACGACAGCACGAACGAGGAGAGCATCAGCCTCACGTCGCGGAAGCTCATCTGGAAAGTGCCCCCTGGTCTCCTGGGCCATGCGCTTCCTGGAGCGGAGCTGCTCTCCCCGCGTTTCAGTGCTGCGAAATCCGCCAGTGGTGCGTTGCCACCGCAAGGCCCCCCCCTCGAGCATCCCGCGACGCCAGCAGCCCCCGGCACAGTCAAAGCCCCTCACGAGTCGACATTGCCAGGCATGCCTCCGCAGGGACAGATCATCACAGCAACGACCTCCGGAGGGCCCGCAGCGCCGCGGGCCTCCGCGATGCCGTTGAAGGGCCTCGTGCTCAAAGCCCCCTCCTCGGGGACATCAAAGTCATCGGCGCCCTCCGTGCCCTCCCCGAAGGCCTCCGGGCCCTCGCCGTCAGTGTCCGCGAAGCCCGAGGCAGAACACCCAATCTCCAGCAAGCCCCCGCTTCCCACGCGCAAAGGCAGCAGGGTGAGGAGCCGTACATCTGGGGGAAAGCCTCCTCGTGCCACTGCGGGCAGCGCAGGGACGAGCAGCGCTGGCGATGACTGCATGGAGATCGGGGCGGTGGAGGTGGAGCAGGGGGGTGGCCAGTCACACACTGACGCAGGGGTTGACGCAGTGGGAAACACTCGGTCCCTCAAGGCGCGGACCTCAAAATCCGGCAGCTCCGGCAGCAAGTATGCCTCACCAAAGGCCTCTGCCGCAGTCAAGACCGAGTTTGCAGCTCAAAGTGCGTGCGCTCCAGCTCCTGAGGCTCCGCAGGCCATGCACTCCGCCTTGGCGGCCAGCCCGTCGAGCGCCTCGGCCCTGCACACGCCTGCAAAGACGAAGTCGCTGCGAGCGATGGTGTCGCCGGAGGCCCAGGATGAAAGCTATGGGGGTCCATCCGGGATTCGAGTCCTTGGCAAGCGTAAGTCGGTCGCAGGGGACCGTGACACTGGCTCAGGCTATGGCGGTTATTACAGGGACGTGACGCCTGCAGAGCGTGCATCGACTGCTGGAGCGCCCGCCGCAAAACGAACGTGCGTTTCGCCCCGTGCAGATGTGTCGCACAGCCGCAGAGCTTCCCTGCCCCACACCGACCCGAGCCCTGCCTGGAGCCCCTTGGACGATGATGACAACGATGACGACGACGACGATGACCACCTATCTACAAGCGGCCTGGACGACATGGAGACGCGAGGGGCGGTTGACAACACGGCCGAGAGCGGCGCGTGGCAGGTGTACGAAGGCGCGGTGTTCAAGTTCGCAGATGAACTCTGCCAGGACTTTTCGACCTTTGGCTGTGATGTCTCGGTCCTGCTGCGGGCCACCCGTGCTCGCCTTGTACATGTTGAGCGGTGCCTTCGAGCGCTCGACGCCTCGGAACCCCGCTCCGAAAACGGAGGCTCTTCCCACACGTTTGTCTCCCTAGCGGGCGCCCCCGCGCCGCGTGGCGCATCGGCAGCGGGGGGGGCGTTGAAAGAAACGCCCTTGCTTGCTAGCGCAGCTACGCCTGATGGTAACGCAACACTTCCGTCGTCGCTGGCGACAGCAGGAGCTTCGCTTCCAGGAGCGATTTCATCCGACGCTCCCTCTGTACTTCCCGTCATGTCGCCCCCCCCCCCCCCGCAAGCCGCTTGTCGCAGCAGCAGCAGCTGTCCAGGGTAGCACCGTTCAAAACGCGCTGCAGCACTGCAAGGCGAATGCCCCAGAGAACAGCAAGGCTCGCGAGAGTGCTGCGATCGCAGCCCCATCCCCCCCAAGCGCCACAGGCAGAACCGAGGGGAGCAATCCCGTGAAGAACGGGGTGCTGCCTCAAAGCACAATCGCAGCGGTACCGGCCGTGGCGCCTGGGTCTCGGTTTGCAGCTCCGACTGCCCCCCCCCGGGCCCCTGCCGCCGACCCCTCATCCGCGTCGCAGTCCGTGGACGAGAACCTCGACGAGGCCCCCCCCGCTAACGATGCCGACACGCCGCTCTCCGCCCCGCGTGAGCGGGATGTCCTCGGCCAGAGCCCACAGCAGCAGACCCCATGCGAAGCCCCAGCGTTGTCCGCCGGTTGCAAGGTCCCAAATGAGGCCGCTTTGAAGCTGTCACCAGCAACCCCGCAGCACCTCCCTGCAGCTGTTGCCCCCCCGAAGGAAGCAACGGATGCGTCAGAGCCGCCCAGCAACAGTGGCATCCCTCCACCCTCCGCTGTAGTGCTTCCCCCGCCCATGCCGACAGCAACCTCAGCAGCCTTATTCAGCTTCGGCAATGCAACCCTAGCGCCCCCCGACGCCGCGCAAACGCGCCTCGCCAACCAGCTTCTGCAGCAAGTCCTCAAGGACCCTGCGAACATGGCGAGCCTATCTGCTCTGCTATCAAAAAATCACCATGCTGCATTTGCGGCTGCGAGGCTGCACTCAAAAGCCTCCCCTGGAGCACTTGACGCCAGCAAGCCTCTCACCCTTGCGGCATCAGCAGCCGCGCTCCAGCCCCACCCTGAATTAGCGAGCTTCAAAGCACCGGTGGCTGCAGGGCCAGCTCCACTGATGCCGGTTGGTAGTGAGCAGCCTGCCAGTGCAGTGCCTGATACCCCAGGTGTTCAGATTTGCCGAGTTGCTGGCAACGTGACATCCACGGAAAACGTCGACTCACGTGATGCCTCAGATAGGCTTGGCTCTTGTGACGCGCCGCTCTCGCTGAGTTCCGCCCCACCTGCAACCTGACAGTTGGCTGCTCTCGATTCAAGCTGCACGCGATGCTGCACCGCGACGTGCTGTGCTTGTGTAGCTTTCCTGTAGTATCCATATGGCTGTTGCTCTCTACCCTTACCGCATGAAGCATTTGCTGGGCTCATTCGGCAACCCAATGTGGTGTTGTTGCAACACACAATGTGCAGAGCTTGTGCTCTTATGGTCACATACAGGTGGTTCTTTAGGCCACGTTGAATTGCAGCGCACTTTGCATGTACTTCTGTATGCCATGCCTTGTCATGCCAGTGCACGCATCTGGGATCTTCCTCGAGTGTGTGGCGAGAGATTGTTGATTCTATTGCTTCTGCCTCTCCTTGGAGTGTGCTCTCCAAGTGAATGGCCGTCCTAAGCATCCTGTCAATAAGTAGTAGTTTGGTAGAGACCAGTACCCATGTACAATGTTTAAGAGCCCTAAATGTTATGGGATTGCTTTTGAACGATGTCAAACGGAAGCCTGAGCCCTGGAATGTATGCCTTTTCCAGACTTTTTTGCGCTTCCGTTGTCCCGCGTTTTAGGATCGGCACATGCCATTTGTGTCAACTGTCGTACCAACTTGCGGTGATGTAAATTGCTGGCATTCAGAAGCCCGGGATCCTGAGTTGTAGGAGAAAGCATCGAGTTCTGCAGACGGTACTCTCAACCGATGCTCCTTGAGAAGTGCTGATGTGAGTCCTCTGCGGTAGGCAAGTTTTGTGGAAGGCATGCATGCCTCTGATTCTAAGAATGAAGCTTTCGTAAAGTTGCAACCCATGAGAACTCTTCTCTGTTACAATCCATTGTCAGACATGTCACAACGCGGTACAGAAAGTGCTGTGGCATGCTTGTACCAGGCCTTGCAAAAAAGTGGGACGTGTGCAAGGCTCCTTCCCCAATCGCCACACAGTTGAGACAGCCTCGGAACCGCTACTCAAACAACTCTGCCCAGAGCACGGAGTCCACATGCGAAACGCAACATGCATCGCAACACCAAAACCCATGACGCGACTGTCAATCAAGCACGAACCGCAGTGATCGGTCCTACTCTATTTCTTCCCGGACTTGCCGGCCTTCATCTTGATGACCTCGCCCATGTACCGGACACCCTTACCCTTGTACGGCTCTGGGGGCCTCTTGCCGCGGACGTCAGCGCAAAAGTCACCGAGGATTTGCTTGTCAATGTGCGTCGCGGTGATCTCAGTGGTCTTCTCAACGGAAACGGCGAGACCGGCAGGCAGAGGCATGACGACAGGGTGAGAGTAGCCCAGGGTGAGTGTGAGCTCCTTGCCAGCTACGGCCGCACGGTAGCCGACGCCAATCAATTCCATCTTCTTTGTGAACCCTTGGGACACCCCCGTGACCATGTTTGCTGCCAGCGCCCTGCACGTCATCATCCATGAGTCACATCTGCGTCATTGATCAAAAGTCGGTGCACTAGTCCTGACGCTGAGTGTTGATTGGGCAGACAGAAAACAAACATCTATTACAAGCACATGCTTGTATAAGACAAGGCCCCAGGGATCCAGGGTTGTCTTGTTGTCAGTGTCATCCAGGAAGTGTTGTTGTTGTTGTTGTTGTTGAACAGTACATCATCACCACATGGCACAGAGAAGAGACTAAGAAACAAAACAGCTCGTTGAATACTTCATCATTAAATCATCAAGTGCAACTTGCTGATGAGCTGAATTGAGTTGTTCTTCGTCAATTTTCGGCAATTGAGCTCCACCACAGAACGCTCGACTGTGTCAGAGACTTTCATGTGGACTCGACAAGTGTCAGGGTGCCCCCATGTTGCCAGATTATCTGATGATGCAAGTCTAGAAAAGGATGTGACACAATCCATGCGTAGCATGCAGATGGACAGCTTTCTCTCCCTGATTTGAAAGGCTGGAGGATACGCTCTTCCTGTGCTTGCCCTGTCATGAGAGCGAGATAATGGTCATGGTCATGATCACTAGGATAATACTGCCCCTTTCCAGCAGTCCCGCACTCACATAGTTACTGACGATTCCAAGTGCAATGTAGAAATCAGTGCTGAGAGTCTGACACAACACCCATGTGGTCCACAGACCCTACCCATCTGCGACGTATATATAAAACGTTGCATGCTCAAACAGATCTCCCAACCACAAATTCACTGTGTGCAAGATCACAACACTTGCTCACTTTGGAGCTATTTGCCTCGATAACCGGCAATTGAAACGATCTTGGAAATCATCTTGGGATCTTGGCAACGCCCATGTGATGTGAATCCTGCCCTGTCTGATTTGCTTGGACGTTGCCCAAGGCTCTGCCAGCAGCTGCCATTGATTTGTAACATGAAAGGCAGGGCAGGAAACACACCTGGACATGCCATGCATTGCTGATGCCTCTTTGGAGTCATCGTTGCGCTGGAACATAATCTTGTCCCCATCTTGGACGATGGACACTAGCGGATGGAACTCACGTTGAAGCTCTCCTTTTGGCCCCTGCATTGAAGTAGTTTCAGTATGAAAGGATGTTAGATATAGATGTCCCGACATGCGCCACTTGCAGCACCATGTGGAATGCTCTGTCTACGAAGCTGAACTGATCACAAGGCTTGGCATCTTTGGGTTGTGTCATCCCTTCCATCAAATCCATTGGACGTTCTAAGACTTGTCTTCGTATCTGTCTTACGATGAAGAGGGTCAGCAACAGGTCCTTTCTACCGAACGATGATCTGCTTGTGAAATGCAACGAGTGGCCGGCTGGTCTTGCTAGTTGGTACGGCCTTGAACAATAATTACACACTTGCCCTTTCTCAATTGTGACATCAAGGTATAGGCCTGCCAACGCATCTGACTCCTCTTACCATCTTTATCTACTGGGGCTGGCTCTCCAGTGCGCTTTGTGTCATGAAGACTACATGAACCCACAATGGGAGGACATGACCACACATACATTAAGCTCAGCCCAAGTGAAGCCCTACAGGAAGCATGTGCACACTTACTCGAGAAAGCAAAACATGGGAATTGACGCCCAGACAGGTCATGTGAACAGCGAAGTAGCTATATACCTATCTCGCTGGCCCACCCCTATTGAGTCCTTCGAAGCACCGCACGTTGCGAGTTTGTCATAAAAGCATGTAGTATGAAAAAAAAATGTAGAAATGGGGGGCATGGCCGTCAAATGGTGCGAGGTAGGTGCTCGTTCGGTCAGGTCTACCACACCACACGGAGTGAAACTCCGGAACACCAGCAGAGGTTAGGTTGCCCCAGTGACCACTTCACGCTGAGGTGCGACGCATAAGATGTTCCATTGGGTGACCGCAACTACGTACACCGAGCAGAGAACCAAGCGACTGGGACTTTGCGCTCTGGCGACTGGGCTGGGCAGCAGCCTTGAAAAACGCATCCCAACTATTGACGACCATTGACATCATATAAAATATGGATGTGATTGTGTAGGAAGCTAATGTGGCTATGTGACAGCGGCACACAGCCAGCGGTACAGCGAGGCAGTGCAGTACACAAACGACGCTTGCGACTTCGTCCCAAGCGAACAACAAAATTGATGCAGATCTCATGGACAGACCTCCCCATTCTAAGATATCAGTGCTCTCAATGTGAAAGCGCAAGTAACAAACGCTAGGAAAGTGTCTTGCTCAACAAGTGTGCACACACCTTCACTGTCAAATGCCTATCTTTTAAGGTGACCTTCACATCCTTTGGAACAACGATAACCTTTTTCCCAATTTTGGACTGAGGTCGGAATTTCTCTGCTCGCACGACAAGCTGGACCCTGCCTGCACGAGCAGCCCTGGGCTGCAAAGCTAAAGAGGACAACATCTCAACGCCCACTAACACCTCGCATCCCAGAATACCAGAAAAGGGAAGGCAGGTAGGCCTGCTCGTGTCAGAATGCATGCAGCCCTGAGAGATGGCTATTCTGGCCCTCGCAATTGTGAGCGCCAAGAGTTGCCACATGACGTCAGCAAGCTATCTATGGCCTCTATCTGCCAAGCTGCTGAACTCGAAGATGGAACACCAAAGTATCTGAATTTTAAGAAGCATTGCGGGCAGGGACATCATGAACACATTAATGAAACCCCTGCATTACTGGCCCCAGCATTGCTCCATTGTTGTCGTATCGCTTACAACAGCCGTGCATTTATTACGCGCACGTATGCACTGTGCCTGCATGCTCGTGACGTTGAGCTGTTTATGCTGATGCATCAGTGAATGTCACTGTACAACGGACCACCGCGAGGTGGCAGTCGAGGAGGCAAGGACCAGTTCAATTGGGAAGCTGTCAAGGCGGACAAAGATAGGTTCGTGCAGCTGTTGTTGCATTCCGCAGTGTCACTGCAACCATGTTTCTCCGCTCATAGGGCCTCGTGCGTACAGGGAGTGCTACTTGGGCCATTCCGTGAAAGCGCTCACAGGACGATGGCAGAAAGGTGAAGCACCATTGAACCCATTGCAGTTTCCTTGGTTGCATGGAAGATGTAACGGCTACATATGTTGTATCTGCCTCTGGAAAACACGTCCTTGTGCAGACAAGAGATAACCTTCCCAGAAGTCACGGAGCCCTTTTCAATGGCCAAAGGACACTTGCTGACACACCTTCGGCCATCATTTTCACACTGTTCGAACGCCTCATATAAAACTAGGCTGGCGATAATGTGCCAGTGCATTGGAGTCGGGCTGTCCCCCCCGCACGGTTTCCACCATCGCATGGTGCGCAAATGCACGGGTCAGGGTGGTGTTCGCCCTTCATCAGACGACTGAATGCTCTCTTTTTGACGAACAGTGGCTGGAATGTCTTTCAGCAGTGCGGAACGGATCAACGGTGGCTTGTAGTTGCATGGGTGTGCTCATGGGCTGGGGAGTGCCTTGCCCCCCAAAGCACGTCTCGAAGTCTACATTACCCGATGAAAGACGTACTTCTGTTAAGCTGTCTCTCAATCAAGCGAACCGTTCCCTCACGGCATATGCTGACCACACGTCAATGGCGCATATCTGCTTGTTTGATAGCTAACCTCAGCACCATACACACCAAATTGGTGCTGCAACTGATGATCTCTCGTCATGGTTGGGCGCTACAACGCAGGAAACCGTATCGTCGTGATTATCCACTTCAAGGTTGTGCGTTTGTGAGGGGAACGAGCACAATGGTCTGTGTTCTTGGCATGCCTTGGTGCAGTGATGTTCTGCACCAACTGTTCAACTCTACCAAGGATATAGATAACTGTGCTCTTTGACCTCATGAACGAACTTGTGCTATGATCGATGGCAAACTGTGATGTCTGGGATGGTTCGCTTCAGGACAGATGTTCTGGGAATGGTTCAGTTCAAAACAGGATGTGGTTGGTGTGCAGGGAAAGATGTGTACTGGTACACACGAGAGAAGGGAGATGCCTACAGAATGGATGAGGAGCTACGGCTCGTGAAGGAGAGAGAGGCTCAGCTGATGAACGAGGTGTGCAAGCCCTCGACAGAGAAGACCCTCACATGGGATCCACATGGGTTGACTGAGGCGGGCACATCATATTTATTGACTGACTAATGGCAGCACGTCAGTGTTTCGCCAGACCCTCTGATTTGTCGGGTCCAGAAACCTGGAAATACATGAATTCTTTGGTAAGAAATGGGGGTCGAAACCAATTCTGGCGAAAGCACAGCAGCACGACAGGTTCTCGCACACTTTCATTCCCAGGCAGTACGTTGAGTTTGCCAATGTCCATGCGGAGAGGTAGTTCCGTAATGTGACTCTTCATCATCACACTAAAGAGGAGCATCCTATTTCAGGATAGCCATTTTTGAACGCGATTCCTCAGCGCGATTTCTGAGGCTCAGGTAATATTTGGAGCTGCCGATATTAATGTGGAGTAATAATATCGCAAACGAATACATCGTCACAAGACACAAGAAACATCTTATTATGGCATGTGTTGGCCGAAGCTCCAATGAGTTGATACAGGACAGGATGTTTGTTTTGTTTGTAGCCCGGTTTCTGATGTGATCACTCACTGTGATCGTGTAATGATATGCCCCTCTATCAATGGCGAGGTGCGTTTGAGGGTTACCTAACCTCAACCTTATTTCCGAGTGAAACATAACAGATCATTCACGTTTGTACGACGTGTGCAGGCGCTGGGCTTGGCGCCCAAGGCGATCGTAGAGAAGCGGAGGAAGCTGGAGGCGCACGAGATGCAGCAGCTGCTTCAGCGCTCGGGGGGCGAGCCTGTTCTTGAGGGCGGGGAGGGGGGTGCCGACGGCGACGATTCAGCGCCTGCGAGGGGTTTTGGATACGGCCCGTATGCTTTCTCTCTCTCACACAACTGGCTCGCAGCACAAGCACGGGTGGACAGCACAATACGGGTTGATTCGCGGCACAAACATTGCTGAGCTCACAGCACAAACACAGGTTCATGGAGATTTTTGATTGTTCGTCACGGAATCTGGATGGGGGAATGTTGCAACATGAGGAATCTATGAGATAATGTTGCCACGAGATGAGGTCTTCGTGTGATATAGTGTTACGACATGTGACAGCACTCCTGAAACAACTCTGGCGTGTTCAGCCTGTCACAACTGAAAGCTCTCATCTGAAAGCGATCCCGCCGATGTCAAGAAGGGGGTTCTCGTGCTTGTCCTGTTGAGTACGGGCTGTTAGAGTTACTGTCGTATATTCCCGAGTATCTATGCCCATTAGAATGTCTATGTGGATGCGTTAGGGTTGTGAAGAGGTACCTCACAAAGGAGGTCAGTACTACTAACTAGTCTAGTATCATTCAACTGTGGGGCAATACTAGGATTATATTATGTGGCGATAGACAGCAGTGATTCGCCAGAATGGGGTTCGACCCCCATTTT
Organism: Nuphar pumila; assembly: GCF_984573655.1. Classification (NCBI taxonomy): domain Eukaryota; kingdom Viridiplantae; phylum Streptophyta; class Magnoliopsida; order Nymphaeales; family Nymphaeaceae; genus Nuphar; species Nuphar pumila. The sequence goes on along the minus strand of NW_028323196.1, from coordinate 4,168 downwards.
GGCGCCAGACAGTCATTTTCACTCATTTTGAGGCATCGCGACCTGCAACTTACAGGGTTTGGAGGAACGCGGATAGACAGTCCTCAACAGGGGTGGGTACCATGCAGACGGGCGATGGGGGGAGTAGCAGCAAAGGAAGTTCTGAAGGGCTTTGACAACCTGCCCCCTCCGCCAACGAGGGATGGAGGTGCTACGGAACCATCCGCAAAACGCTCTGCCAGCGAACAGGTGCGCCATTTACCAGCGAGGCAGGGTTTTGCCAGACTATCTGATTTATCTGGTCCAGGTACTCATCAATACATGACGTTATGGCTCAAAGTGGGGGTTGGAAACTGGTCTAGCAAAGCGCTGCAGTGAAGCATTTCTGCAGCGCAAGGGAAATGGCTCGGGATAATTGCATGGTGATGCAGCACTGTCTCAGAGGGCCACTGCATCTTGAAACTGCCAACTGGATCACTCATTGAGGTGCATATGTGGTGTTCACAGCTGGGGCATGGTGCCTTTGTGCCAAGGGCTACACCTGCATGACCTTAAGCAGGAGATCATTGCCCTCTAGGCGGCATCCTCCATGTTCAGTGCTTGTGCCTGCGCCTTTTTCTGACTCGTATGAAGTGCCGTTGTTCCTTTCTTACCCGAGCGACGTTTTCACAGATGGATGGGCGGCCAGAAAGCGATACTGTGCATGAAAGAAAGCGAAGCAAGCACTCGGAAAAGGAGAGATCCCACAAGTCTTCAAAGCACAAAGACAAGGACAAAGACCGTAAGAGCAAGAAGCACAAGAAAGAGAAGCGTGATAAAAAAAAAAAGTCTTCTTCCAGGTCACACCGAGATCGAAGCGCGAGTCCAAGACATCGCAGACCTGACTGAGACCCTGTGATGAGCATCGGAACCAGCAGAGTGACATTTTTAATCTCGTGTGATTTGATGACTTCGACCGTTTGAAGCCTGACAAAACTGCAGCGTCTTTTACTGCTGTTAATTTGACCAATTTCACTGGCTTAACGCGTGGCCAACATGTAACATGACGATGTATCGTTTTTCAACAGTACACTGCCGCACCCACATGCTCTAGACATAGCAGAGCATATTGAACGATCTCAGTCATTGTCCACACTGCCTGACAAAGAGCTTTCTGCCCGTTTGGGCATCTCATGTATCGCATTGTGCCATCATTCATCTGCAACAGGGAGAGAGTGGATGAGGGTGCCGTTGCGAGCTTTCGCATCCCTCACCCATCTGCCGAGGCGCGGCTCTTGGCCTATCGCAGCCACCAGGAAGCGGCCAGACTTGGCAATCGCCAGGCCATTCACCATCCCTCTCGCCGGCAAAGCTCCCTTCGCTTCAAGCTCTTTGTGGTAAGGGCCGTCCTTTACCGCCCACAGCCGAATCAGGCCATCTCCCGCACCGCTTGCCTGCAAATAGAGCCCCCCCACTTGAACACAACCCATGATACAGCCGACAGGAAGGCGTGACAATGAGTGAGACAGGCATGGCTGGTTTGTAGGAATGCAGCATCCGCAATAGGCAACATCAATCATGGAAGTTTGCAAAGGGCTCCCTAAAGAGAGTGCCATCAAATCCACGCACTTGAGTGGCAGTGTGTATCATTCAGTGTCGCTCCGGTATTGCCATCCCTCACAGAGCCCAGGGAGAGCGCTTCGCCAGAATGCGGTTCGAGCGCCATTTCTGATCATGATGATGTAACTATAGTTGACTATTTCCTGCCATTCTCTATGTGATGTAATGATGTAACATTTGACAACACTACCGCACCCACATTGAGATTGGCAACTCCAAGAACTACTTGGTAATCAGTGCTACCAAAGAGTTCTGTCCCAGATAATTATGTATTTTCAGGGACACAGACCCACAAAGCAAACTGCCTGGCGAAGCACTGCCGGGAGAAGCGCACCACAAGATCGGCACCAGGGCAAACAGCCACAGACTGAACCCACCCTGTTGCCATTCCTTCGGGGCATCCAGGGCCCTTGGGCTCCTCGTCTTTGTTCATGTCGTGATGCGCGTTTTTTATCACATGAACCGGCTTCTTCTTCAACTGGCTCCACAACGAGACTGCCCCGTCACTGGAGCCCGAAACCCAGTCAGTCCCGGTCACATACCTGCAGCGCACAGTCACGTTCCAACAGAACTGTACCACAGCGCATATCTTTACCATATCGCCGACTTGACTAACATTCACATCTACAGGTGATGAGTATTATTCAATAGACTTGCAACAAACAGACGCTTTTTTGCAGCTTTACCAGTGCTTCGCCAGAATGGGTTCCGACCCCAATTTTGTCCCAAATCATACATTTCAGAGAGAAATTCGAGAGTTTGGCGGGACACGGAGCTTTACCTATCTCAAGGGTATATGGACTAGGTTTTGGTTCGTACTCTTCCGAGTCCAAATCGGGCATGCGAATATGCACAAGTTCTGTTTGCAGCTTGATTTCTTTGATTTGACCTGAAGGTATTCTAGGTAGAAACCTGGCATTCCCATGAGGCGTGCAGATGACAGTTCTTAGATCGATTGTGATCATTGCTGCAAGACTCAGCACAGCGATAAACACCAACGTTGCATGCTGACAAACAACGTTCCAGGCGGATATGCTTGATAAAGAACACATGCGGTGAGATTGACGAAACCAGGGCCTGATAGCCACAACTCGTTTCTGTGATGAAGTGGTGGGCAAAAACGGTAGGTCAGTTTCATCTGGGATAGGGTTGTGTAAAGTCACACATGATGGCAGCTTGTGCACCATGTCCAAGGATGCTGATGTAGCAAACCGTCTACGGATACTTGTTGGAAACCAGCTATCCTGAAATAGACGGTATCATTGTGTGTGCCGAACCTTGTGTGTGCTTGAGCTCTGATTGAGGCCATATATGTGGACGACTCAGGTTGAAATGTAGAATCGTTGAGTCGATTGTAACGGCTATCTTGCCAAGTGTGTCGCAACCTCAACTGTTATTGTTGTCCAACAATGCTGACATAGAGTTGCTCGAGTCTACGGATGCCGCCATATGAAACGCTCGAGGGCGGAGGCGCACTTGACACAGTCTGTAGCAAGGTTGGTTGCACGGTAGACCATCTGCGTTTCTTCTGGGATCTTCCAAACCCGACACGAGCGGTCAAACCCCGAAGTCACACAACGCTCCTGTCGCAAAACGTCCACAGCGGTCACCTCGCTCTGGTGACCAAAGAGCGAGTCCATGTACGCCCCGTCATCGACGGACCACAGTTTGACCGAGCGGTCAAACGACGTGGAGAACACCTGGTGCGAATTTGAACGGAAGGCGAGGCCTGAGATAAGGTCCTTGTGCCCTTTGTAGCCCTGTACCAAACAGCAGTTAGGGAATATTGCTACTCACAGACCCAAGCATTCACAAGTAGTTCTTGAAGTTGCCCATGTCCATGTGGATGCGGTAGTGTTGTGAAAAGATGCATCATCATCAGACAGCTCCATCGAGGCCCAAAATGCACCCTGCAAGACAATTTGACAAATGCCTAGAACGAAGTCTGCACCTTCCGAGGATGATGTGTCGCTTTACACGAAAACCCTGCCTGGTTCGCACAGCGTCGAGATGAAGGCTTGTAAGATGGGAGAATGGCCACTCCCATGTGGGGATACTGAGAGCAAACCATTTCCAAGTAGCTCTTGAAGTTGCCGCACTTCATGTGGAAGCGGTTGTCTTATAAAAAGATAATGATCATCAAACGACCTGAACATTATTTATAAATGAGATACCTGAACATATTTGGATGACCGTAGGTCCCAGATGTGGATTCGATGGTCGCCCCCTCCAACGGCAAGGTAGCGGCTATCTGAGGATACTGCCACGCTGTAAACACCAACGGCACTCCCCTTCCTCGCCTTCGCATGCATCCAGTCAGGGTTTGTGCCTGTGAGACTCTGACCCGCGTTTGGGTCCCCTGGCCGGTTGAAGATAGTCCTGCGCAGGGGAAAGCCAAATTCAAGTCACAGGAACAGCCCCGTTCATGCTCTGACCGAGCCTCTCATGACAGTGTTTCACCAGACTGTTTGGGGTCAATTTTGGGGTCCAGATGCCCGAAAATGCACGATTTTTGCGGTCGTGAAAATGGGGGTCGACCCAGCTTGGCGAAGCACCGTCACGAACCTTTCAAGCAGCCATAGTTTACAAC